>NW_004443971.1:17045302-17067909 GCF_000243295.1 Trichechus manatus latirostris | reverse complement strand
GGTGGGGCTAGAGCAATTGGTTATCCATACCTAACAAATGAAATTGTGTCTCGACTTCACATCAAATACCAAAAAAAATCCATTCCAGATGAATAAAAGCCTAAATGGGAGAAGAAAACTATAAAACCTATTGAAATAAAGGATAAGGAAGAATTTTTTAAGTAAAATATAGAAGCAAGGCCACCACTTGTTGCCAGTTTGTTATATATTGAATATATCATGGACTGCCAGAAGAATGAACAAATCTGTCTTGGAGGAAGTATAGTCAGAATGTTCGTTAGAAACGAGGATGGTGAGACTTCATCTCACATACTCTGGATGTTTTATCAGGAGGACATGTTACCATTCCCTGGAGAAGATGTCGTGCTTGGTAAAGTAGAGGGTTAGAGAAAGAGAGGAAGACCCTCAACAAGATGTCTTGACACAGAGGCTGCAATGATGGGCTCAAGCACAGCAACGATTGTGAGGATGGTGCAGGACTGGGCAGTGTTTTGTTCTGTTGTACATAATGTTGCTATGAGTCAGAACTGACTTGATGGCACCTAACAACGACAACAGAGCCAAAAACATTTTTAAAAAATTAATAAATTCAACTAATTAAAATTAAGAACTGCTGTTCATTAAAAATAACAAACAAAAAACTCCATAAGGAGAATAGAAAGAAATGCATATATTAAATAAACATAAATAGGTATTTCACAGAACAGAAAATGTCCGATCTCTTTAGTAACAGAGTAAATGCTAATGAAATTCACATACATTTCATATCGATCATATTTGCAAAAGTTAAAATCTCTGCCTGCAGTGGAGTGTAAATTGGTACAACCACCCTGAAAAACAATTTGGCCTTACCTGGCAACATTCAACACATGCGTTCCCTACAACTCATTAGTTGCACCCTTGAATATATACTATTATATCAAGCCCCTGGGTGCACATTTGCTACGAGGAATGCTACTCACAATAGCAAAATCTGCAAATAACAACATATGTCAATCGATCACAGAATACATAAATAAAATAAACAGTGGTATACTAGTGCAGTGGAGTACTATACAGTAATGAAAATAAATTAATTATACCTAGATGTATCAACATAGATACATTTCAAAAATATAATGTTGAGTATAAAAATTAAGACATAAAGGAATAAATACTGCATGATTCCATTTATATAAAGTGCAAAACTAGGCTAAACCAAATAATTTATACGTACATTCACTTATTGGTGAAACTATAAGGAAAAGCAAGGCAATAATAAATATAAAGTTCAGGATGGGGCTACCGCGAGGAGAAGGGAAAAAGATGAAATAAGATGTTGGCACACTGGGAGCTTCTAAATCCCTGGAAATATACTATTCATTAAGCTGAGTGGTGTGTGAATAGGCTTTTCTAGGTATTATTCTTTAAACTGTACATGTACATCATAAATACTTCTTTTAATTTATAATTTACAAATGTTGTTGCTGTTGAGTGCTGTCAAGTCAGCTCAGACTCATAGCAACCCCATGTGACAGAACAGATCTGCCCTATAGGGTTTCTGTAAGCTTATGGGAGCAGATCGCCTGGTCTTTCTCCCACAGAGCCGCTGGGTGGGTTCAAACCACCAACCTCTCAGTTAGCGCTTAAGCATTGTGCCACCAGGGCTTCTTATTTACAAACAAAAGTAATAAATAATCAAAATACGTAATTATTTGGAAACTTAAAAGTACTTTTAGACCTTAATTACAAGTATGAATGCCAGGTACTCTTTATATTTAAACTGAATGGGCACTTCACATTTTGAAATGCAACCGTGAAAAATTCAAAATCTTAACATTTACATGTGATTATTGAACTCCTTTAATTAAGGAAAAATATTACTTAAATAAATGATTATCTTTGTTAATAGACATGTAAACAAGATGTTAACTCATAGATGTGCTTTTTTGATACTAACGTGAATGCTTTTGGTCTTTTAGTCATGCCGTATTGCCATAAATATGTATACAAATATGTTTACATAAATATATATATACATAAAAAGTGAACTTTATCATAAAAGTACTTCTCTGCTCTTCAGATTTGTTTATACTGGAGGTCAAATGATGTTCCTTTTCTGTTGTCATTTGATCAGTCGTTAAATATTTTGTGATTAACACACAAAAACGATGATTTACACATACTGTCTGCCTTTGGTTGGTGTTGTTAGTTGCCGTCAAGTCGATTCCAATTCATGGCGACACCGTGTGTGCAGAGTACAACTGCTCCACAGGGTTTTCAAGGCTGTGACCTTCCAAAAGCAAATCACCAGGCCTTACTTCTGAGGCACCTCTGGGTGGGTTCGAACTGCCAACTTAGTAGTCTAACACTTAACCATTTGTGCCACCGGGGGACTCTTTTCTGCCTTTAACGGGCACTGTTTTAGGAGTAGGAGCCCTAGTGGCATAGTGGTTAAGAGCTCAGGCTGCTAATCAAAAGGTCAGCAGTTTGAATCCACCAGCTGCTCCTTGAAACTCTATGGGGCAGTTCTACTCTGTCTTAGAAGGTCCCTATAAGTCGGAATCGTCTTGATGGCAAAGGGTTTTTATTTTATAAGCAAGAAAAAAAGTTTTTTTCTTGCAAGTAAGAAAAAAAAGATCAACTCGAATTAGCTTAAGCAATAAAAAGAATTTTCTGGCGTCCATAAATGAAAAGTTCAGAGATCATTCTAGATTCAGGCCCACTAGATCTAAGAACTCAAATAATGTCATCATCAGGCCTCTGTCATCCTGGCTCTCTTTATCAGCTCTGTTCTCCCCCGTATTGTCTTCATTCTCAGAGTCTTCCCACCTGGCATAAAGACAGCTATCAGCCTGTACAGGCTGTTATCTCTGCAATGCCAGCAGAAAAGATTTTTCCCACAACAGATGCAACTAAATTACAGAAATTTAGTCTTATTGGTCTAGCTAGGCTCACATGCTGGACCACTGTGGTCAGAAAAAATACTACTACTACGACTAACGGGTCAGTCTTGGGTAAACTGCCCACCTGAGAGACAGAAGTGTGATCAGCCTGCTCCACCCAGTTATATGGATTAAGAGTTACAGTAACTCGACCTACTCCCTCCCCCACAAAAAGAAGACAAAACCAGAAAGTGTTACCAGGAGAAAGGTGAAGAAATCCTGGGCAGGCACAAAACAATAGATGTCCATTACAGGGTGTACCAAAATAAAAAAAGATTCCACATTTTACTTTTCTATTTAAAATTAGTAATCATCCATAGTCATGGATCCCTAACTGGTCTTTGTGCGGCCAATTTCATCTCTTTCTGACCCATCTTCCATACTGCCACCATAGTGATGTTTCTATGATGTGATCTTGTTTTGTACTTGCTTAAGATTGATCAGTGATTCACCATCAGCTCCAAATAAGATCTACAACTCTTTAATAGAATACAAGCCTTTGCAGGATATAGCTTTGCACCATCCCTACCGTCTTTTTTTGATACTTCCTTACGTATACCTTACCCATTAGCAGAACTGAACTATGCATTTCCTAGAATCTGTTATCCCCTCTACCTCTCACCTTATCTTTTTCAGATGTAACTCAGGTGCGAGATCTCTAGAAATGTTTCTTTGATACTACCACTATCCTTCCCTCCCAACTCACTCATATAGCATCCTGTGCATACTTCTATCAGAAAATGTACCTATGGTGTTCATCTACCAATAACCATTTGTCATACTGTGGAGTCTTGCATGTTGCTGTGTAGCTGGAAGCTATGCCACCTATATTTCAAATACCAGCAGGGTTAACCATGGTGGACAGTTGTCCGTGGAGCTTCAGACTAAGATTAGTAAGAAAAGCCTTCCGATCTACTTCTGAAAATCAGCCACACACAAAAAAAAACCTTATGGATTACAACAGAACATTGATCCACTCACTTGTTTTGGACACATCATCAGAAGGGATCAATCGCTGGAGGAGGAAATCATGTTTGGTGAAGAAGAGGGCCAACCAAGGGCAAAGGAGACTCGCGGTGGGATGGATTGCTTCTGCCCTTTTGCTCCATTCATTCTAATGCATTCAGCCCCTAACATTACTGGTTAATGTACTATATGCAAATTAATAGAGCCCTGGTGGTGTGGCATGATAGTTAAGAGCTACGGCTGCTAACCAAAAGGTCAGCAGTTCAAATCCACCAGCCGCTCCTTGGAAACCCTGTGGGGTAGTTCTACTCTGTCCTATAGGGTCACTACAAGTCAGAATTGACTCAACAGCGACAGTATTTTTTTTTTTTTTTAAAGAATACAAATTAACAGAGCAAATTAAGGTGATTTTAGAAAAAATGGGTCCATTTACTGTCAAGTTTTCCATGGAAATTTGTTGCAAATAAACTTTAACTGGATTCTTTATTTAGTAAGCTAGATTTGAAATATCTTTAAAGTTAGGAAGATCATTGACTCACATTTTTAGAAAAAAATCATTGAAGAATAATCTTAAAAAAAAAAAAAAACCTCATGAATACAAATGGCTTTTAATGGGGGTCTATTATTACCTCATGCCTGTATGCAACTCTATTGATATTAATGAGAGATAGACATACACATTTATAAGAGATGAATAGACTCTTATTTTATTTACTACAAGATTATTTTGCTTGTCCAGAAACCTGTGGTTTAGTACTTAACCAGAGTTGCCAAAAACAATGAAAATGAAGAAAAGAAGAAATCTTGTCCAATATTTACATCATTTTCCCCCTCCCTATCTCTTAAGGGTATACCATTTCCTGCAGGAAAAGATTAAAGTGTGAATGAATCTCATGGAGCATTTGTTGGTTTGTAATATTTTGCTTTAGGAGACAAGCCCACATCCTGCACAAATGATTAATGGATGGAAATGAGTATGTTGTAGGCTGGTTTCATTCCTCTAAGGGTTAAGGGCTGTTTCTTTAAATTGGTTTATAACTTATTTCAGTTCTTACGTGTGTACGCATCTGGACATTTCATTGGCATATGTGGCTCTTTCATGGTGTATTGAGATCATCAGCGATTTGCTAGTAATTGACATGTTTGGACTGCACATGAGTGGCATCTGTTAAAAGAAAACGTAGTACTGTGGTTCACTATTAAGTGCCGGCCACATTATTAAGCTGTAGCCAAACCAGTATTAAGACTCCTGAGACAGCGTTTTTCTTTAGACAGCTTCATTTTGTTCTTACCGTAATCTTCACTGTAAATGAAGCTCTTTGGCTGGCAACAAAGATTTGTGTATCATACAGCCTGTCAGTCCCATATATATATAGTAATTAGTTATCGGTCCTTATCGTCCCATTCTCACTCATCCTTTCCTTCCCTCAACCCACTCCACCCAAGAATAACAACCACCAAAAATCAACAACACTGCCCTTCGGGGAGAGAAAGGATCAATATAATGTGAAAGTCAGAAGAGCTAACCTCTGCTACTTACTTAAATGATGAAGACCATCACCATCACTAACATATCACTTCCAGACTTCAGAATATGGGTGGATCTTGCAATTTCTTCCCAAATGCCCACACATGCCTTATTTGGTAGGAAGCACGTGTCAGAGCAACCCTTGCTTTTCTAGTTATCACATTAACGCATGTGAATTCGAACTGAGCTAAAATTTGCATGGAGAAGCCAGAGGTTAGCAAGTAAACGTAGAATGCTCTGCTGGATATAACAGAGTAGAAATATTGCTTATCTGTATATTTAAGATGGCAACCCAAATACAATACTATGAGGCCAGCAATAACCTAGAGGCTAATTAAGTGTACATGAATCGGGGAGAAAGCACTCTTTTAATATGGGTAAAATGAATTCAGTTGAAGTCCCTTCAGACCAATAAGCTTGTTTCAATAAACTGACTAAAATTTGCTCTAAAACAGAACCGCTGCTTTAGCAAAAAGAGAAGTGACGCAAAATCATTTATGTATCGACTGATCAGCGGAGTGACACAAAGCTAAACTCAAACTTCTGTTTCACTTCAAATTAAGAGACTAAAAAACTGATATTAGAAAAAAAGGAAGTTAGTTTCGAAACTACCAGTTTATTTATGGCACTGTAATAGAAAGAATATAAATTACATATTCTTACTTTTAAAATGTTTTTAGTTTGAAGAAATATGTGCTTGTGGTGGTTGTTAGGTGTCGTCAGTCGGTTCCAACTCATAGCGACCCTACGTATTACAGGACGAAACACTGTTTCACTGCAAATTAAGAGACTAAAAAAATGATAGTAAAAGAAAGGAAGCTAGTTTAGAAACTATCAGGTTTCTAAGGAATGAATGTATGTGTCTAGTGAGCACTAGCTTATTTATAGCACTGTAATAGAAAGAATATAAATTATATATTATTATTATTTTTAAAATTTTTCCAGTTTGAAGAAATATGTGGTAAGAAATTTTAAATCACAAAGTTTGGAAACACCAATAATAACATCATTGTGCACGGAAGTGCTGTTTTAAGATAGTTTAATAGACTACGTTGTAAAAATTTTGAAAGTATCACAAGACTTAAAATATTAATAGCTACTAATTAATAATAATAATAATAATCCTCTGTGAATTGGATCAAAGAGAAGAAGCATCCTTGCCTGACCTCTAGCAGGACACAAGACTGCTCTCTCAAAGGACTTGGCAATGGCTCTTTCAAGATCTATCTATATGGGATCAAATTGACAACAGAAACTTGAAAGATTAGATAGGAACCTTAGAAGGCAGTGAGTTTATGTTAATGGGGGAGGAACAACTCAGAGAAGGAGGGTGAAGATGGTTGCACAACTCGAAGAATGTAATCAATGTCACTGAATTGAATATATAGAAACTGTTGAATGGGTGTATATTTTCCTGTGTATATTCTCAACAACAAGAAAAAATAAAAAAATTTACAAAATTGACACACACACACACACACACACACACACACAAAGAGCACTTGACAATGATCAGAACAGTTGACAGATGATACAAGGGACCTTGGGAATGGCCAAAGACTCACATCCAGCAGATGAGGGAAGGGGAGAGTCCGGTAAAAAAACTAACTAATCACCTGTAGGGATACTCCCTGCAGAGGGCCCGAGGTTCAGATAACAATGTTCAAGAAAGATATGAAAACAGTGCTATATTCAGGCTGGCATTGTTATAAGGGTGTGTCCTGGAAGGCAGACTACAGCAACAGGATTCTCCAGACAGTGATCATATTTTTGGGTCATTCGAAGTTTCCATCATGATTCTGGTTGGGAGAGAGCTTCATCTGCTTTTAAGCAGGCCCCACGGCAGCATCTGGTAGATTTGAAGACTGACAAAAATTGTCATGTTCTAAGAATCTCAGCCAAACTGACTAAATTTTAGAAAAAAAAATAGTGTCAACAGGAAAAGTGAGCATAATCAGGAAATTGAGGCAGAGATCTAGATTCACAGAGTACATATACTTGGTAGGCTTACTGGTAAAAGAGCAATGCTGTTTGACCAGTATATAAGTTCAGACCAGTAGGGGATTATTTCAGAAACCAATTACCAGAGGGGCTAGGACATGAATTGTAAAACCTATTTAGTGAAATTTGCCTCAGGCTCCCAGTGGGGCTGGCTCTGCCAATCAGGGACTGGATAGTTATTCACCAATCTACTTCCCATTCCTCTAGAGTACAGGTCGACCAGATGTACTACGAATCCCTGCAGTTAGATGATTCCATGTGACTGGGTTCTGGTTAATGAAATGGAATATGCGTGGAAGTGATATAGCCTGCCTTTTAGACTAGGCCCGTAAAATACCTCTTGTGCTATCCTGCAGTCTCTCTCTTCTTCCTCTCTCACTGGTTGAATGGAGAGGCTTCAGAGAAGAGGAAAGGCAAAAGATACAAAGAACATGAGATCCCATACGACTGTGTGGAACAAAGCTCACAAAACTTTGCCCTTATCCCTAGTGTCAGTTAAACATTGTATGAGTGGAAAACCACATCTATTTTGTTAGGCCACTATTATAGCAGCCTACATTATTTATAAAATGATGCAAGCATCTTCAGTAACTGCCACTGAACAGCCCAATATTCCTAATGCAAATACATGCAAAAATTCGTCATAAATGTTTAGCAAATCAAATCCAACAATATAGCAAGTGACCAAATGATACTCATTAGAGGAATGCAAGTTTGGTTTACATTTCTACTATCAGTCAATGAAACTGACCATATTAACACACTAAAGTAGAAAAATCATACAGTCATCTTAACTGATGCAGGAAAAGCATTTGACAAAGTTTAACACCCATTTCTGCTGATAACTATCAGCAAACTAGGAATAGAAGGAGAACTTCCCCAACCTGATAAGGAACATCTACAAAAAGCCTACAGCTAACCTCATACTTAATGGTGAAACACTGAATGTTTGCATCCTAAGATCAGGAACAATACCAAGGTATTTCCTTCACCACTCCTATTCAACATCCTATTAAAGGTTCTAACCAGTTCAATAAGGCAATAAAAAGAAATTAAAGACATCCAGATAGCAAAAGAAGTACAAGTGTCTTTATTCAGAGGTAATATGATTGTCTATATAGAAAATCTACTAGAACTATTAAGTGGTTGCAGGATACAAAATCAATAAAAATCAACTGTTTTTGTATATACTAGTAGTGAACAATCAGGAATTGAAAATTTTAAATATCACTTGAAATAACATAGAAAATATTAAGAACTTAAGAATAAATCAGACAAGAGGTATGAAAGACCTGTACATTCCTGAGAGAAATTAAAGAAGACCTAAGTAAACAGCAAAAGGAAGAAATGATGAAGTAAAAGGACTCAACAGAAGATTTCAAGGGCAGCTCGAGAAGACAAAGTAAAGTATTATAATGACATGTACAAAAAGCTGGAGATAGAAAACCAAAAGGGAAGAACATGCTCGTCATTTCTCAAGCTGAAAGAACTAAAGAAAAAATTCAAGCCTCGAGTTGCAATAGTGAAGGATTCTATGGGTAAAATATTAAACGATGCAGAAAAGCATCAAAAGAAGATGGAAGGAATACACAGAGTCATTATACCAAAAAGAATTGGTTGACATTCAACCATTTTGAGAGGTAGCATATCATCAGGGACCGACTGTACTGAAGGAAGAAGTCCAAGCTGCACTGAAGGCACTGGTGAAAAACAAGGCTCCAGGAATTGACGGAATATCAATTGAGATGTTTCAGCAAAAAGACGCAGCGCTGGAAGTGCTCACTCGTCTATGCCAAGAAATTTGGAAGACAGCTACCTGGCCAACCAACTGGGAGAGATCCATATTTATGCCTATCCCCAAGAGAGGTGGTCCAACTGAATGTGCAAAGTATTGAACAATATCTTTAATATCACACTCAAGTAAAATTTTTCTGAAGATCATTCAAAAGCAGCTGCAGCAGTGTATCAACAGGGAACTGCCAGAAATTCAGGCTGGAGTCAGAAGAGGACATGGAACCAGGGATATTATTGTTGATGACAGATGGATCCTGGCAGAAAGCAGAGTATACCAGAAAGATGTTTACCTGTGATTTATTGATTATGCAAAGGCATTCCACTGTATGGATCATAACAAATTATGGATACCATTGTGAAGAATGGGAATTGCAGAACACTTAATTATACTCATGAGGAACCTGTACATAGATCAAGAGGCAGTTGTTTGGACAGAACAAGGGGATATTGTGTGGTTTAAAGTCAGGAAAGGTGTGTGTCAGGGTTGTATCCTTTCACCATGCCTATTCAATCTGTATGCTGAGCAAATAACCTGAGAAGCTGGACTATATGAAGAAGAACGGGGCATCAGGGTTGGAGGAATACTCATTAACAACCTGCGTTATGCAGATGACACAACCTTGCTTACTGAAAGTGAAGAGGACTTGAAGCACTTACTGATGAAGATCAAAGACCACACCTTCAGTATTGTCATGGTTTGAATTATGTCCCCCCAAAAATGTGTGTATCAGTTTGGCCAGGCCATGATTCCTGGTACTGTGTGATTTTCCTGTATGTTGTAAACCTGCCTCTATGATGTTAATGAGGGAGGATGGGTGGCAGTTGTGTTAGTAAGGCAGGACCTGATCTACAAGACTGGATTGTATCCTGAGGCAATCTCTTGAGATATAAAAGACTGAAGTGAGCACTGAGACAGGGGAACCTCATGCCATCAAGAAAGCAGTGCCAGGAGCAGAGCACGTCCTTTGGACCAGGGTCCCTGTGCGGAGAAACTCCTAGTCTGGGGGAACACTGATGAGAAGGCCGAGAGAGAGAAAGTCTTCCCCTGGAGCTGACACCCTGAATTTGGACTTTTAGCCTACTTTAACTGTGAGAAAATAAACTTCTCTTCATTAAAACCATCCACTTTTGGTATTTTTGTTATAGCAGCACTAGATGACCAAGACAAGTATGGATTACACTTCAACATAAAGAAAACAAAAATTCTCACAACTGGCCCAATAAGCAATGTCATGATAACTGGAGAAAAGATTGAAGTTGTCAAGGATTTCATTTTACTTGGATCCACAATCAACACCCATGGAAATAGCAGTCAAGAAATCAAAAGACACATTGCATTGGGCAAATCTGCTTCAAAAGACCTCTTTAAAGTGTTGAAAAGCAAAGATGCCACCTTGAAGACTAAAATGTGCCTGACCCAAGCCATGGTATTTTCAATTGCATTATATGCATGAGAAAGCTGGACAATGAATAAGGAAGACTGAAGAAGAATTGATGCCTTTGAATTGTGGTGTTGGCGAAGAATATTGAATATACCATGGACTGCCGAAAGAATGAACACATCTAGTTGTTCTTGGAAGAAATACAACCAGAATGCTCCTTAGAAGCAAGGATGGCAAGACCTGTCTTAAGTACTTTGGACAGGTTGTCAGGAGGGATCAGTCCCTGGAGAAGGACATCATTCTTGGTAAATGAAAAAGAGGAAGAACCTCCATGAGATGGACTGATGCAGTGGCTACAACAATGTGCCCAACCATAACAATGATTATGAGCATGGTGCAAGACTGGGTAGTGTTTCGTTCTGTGGTATATAGGGTCACTATGAGTCAGAACTGACTGGACGGCACCTAACAACAACAAGTAAATACAGAGATATGATGTGTTCATGAGTCAGAAGACTCAATATTGTTAAAATGTTAATCCTCCCCCAAATTAATCTAGAGATTCCACACAGACTAAATCAAAATTCTAGCAGGATTTTTAGCAAAAATTGAGAAACTGATTTCACAATTCATACGGAAATGTAAAAGATAAAGTCCAGTGGCATGCCTTGGCTGATTTGGCTTTACCTTGGCTCCTGCCACAGACCCCTCTGAGTTCTGACTCTATCTTCCATAAGTTCCTGGTCACAACCAAGGCTTTTGGTTCTGCAGTCCTCATTACAAAGCTTCCTTGCTCCGCTATGGCCACCAACACCTCTGCCAAGGTCCCCATCAAGAAACTCTGGTCCATTCTACACACAGAATCCAAGAGTGATATGGGAAAGAGAAAGCCCCGGCACCTCACCCTGCCTGAAGACTCTACCAACAAGTCTTTTTGATTTGACTATGCTGCTCATTATTACAAAGTATCATTCAAGTCAACCTCCTCCCAAGGTCCCAGATGGAAAGTAGAGGGAAGAGCATCCACACTGTAAGTTGCCCTCGTTCTAACATACAGCTCCCCATTTGAGCTTTAGAAATCAGGATACATGTGGGCCTCTCTTGGTCTCCTGCCTGCCTCTCTTTCTTCTGAAGAAAGAAGTAGGTTTCCCTTTCATCTTCTTTTCTTTTGGATCTCCATTTTATTAAACTTTATGGTCTAGCATGCACAATGCTAAAAGAGGAGTTAAGAGAACTGAGATAATCTTTTTTCAAGGTATTATTATAGCCTGCTAAAACACTTGGCTGCTAACCAAAAGGTTGAAAGTTTGAGTCTACCCAGAGGCACATCAGAAGAAAGCTCTGGCAATCCACTTCTGAAAAATCAGCATTGAAAACCCCACGGGCACAGTTCTACTCTGACACACATAGGGTCATCATGAGTTGGAATCAACTTGACGGCAACTGGTTATTTTAGGTGGCAAAGTAACTCTTCTGATCAAAAATTGTTTATTTTTTTAACAGTAGAAGTTAACTGTTACTTAATTCTTTCTTTTTTTACAATCCCTATGTAAAAAATCTTAATCTACCCCGAAGCAGAAGAAGGCTATCAAAAAGACAAAACTATTTTAATAATTTTCAAAAAATTCATATAGTTTGCACAGAACAGTACACATGTAATGAAGTATCATTTGATAACATTGTAAATCTGTCTTATTTGTTTATAAAGCTATCATTTTCATTCTATTAAAATATTTTAAGTGGTTATCTAATTATTAATGGAGTTGAGAATGAGAAAATAATATCTGATGTTAGTGTTCAATTCTTACAAAAGTTGTTAAAAATATTTCTAGTTTTGTCGCCAGACTTAAAATCAGAAAATAGCATTTTTAAAATGATTTGACTATAAATTAAGTTTTCTTATTATTGTTTCTACTTTGCCTTCAGTGGGGCATATCCAGATTACTGTAAATCCTACATTCTTGCACTGAGCAGTGATGTAATTTGACCTTCACTTGGTACTAACGTAATTGTAAACACAGACACTAGCATGGGTACTAAAATTGCATCGTAATACTAGGTTATCCACATTGTGCTTTTTAAAATTCTTCTATGTTATCTTTTAAATAAAAACACTGAATTTAAAATTCTTCATCAAGAGCTCACAGATCCCAAAAACATGCCCAACCACCTCCAAGAGTTTGAGCATCACTGTTCAAGAAACACTAGGATACTAGTGTTTTAATGGTAAACTTTAACAGTAAAAACCACTCTATAGGTAGGCAGGCCAAGATGGCAAAGTAGTCAGATGCTTCATGTTGTCCCTCTTACAACAAACACCAAAAAAAAAAAACCAAGTGAATCAGATATATATGACAATCTATGAATCCTAAGCATCAAAAATAAGGCTGAAGAATCAGAATGAGCCACAGGTGGGAGGAGATACAATTCAAAAACAGCAGAAACAAATTACAGATCACTGGCGTCCTACAAGCTGAACCTGCATAGCACAGACGCATTGAGACAAGCAGCAGCATCCCCAATCAAAACCCACCCCACCTGGTTCAGCTAAGCATGCACTCCCAAAGTTAGCCAGGAGTGATTCCAGCCCTGCAAAAGTTAAGTGTATGCACCCAACCCAGCAGGCACACACCAGCCCCTCCCCCTGCCAGAGTCCAGTGGGCCAAGAAGCACTTCCTCCCCTTCATCCATCCCCCTCCCTGCTCCAACATCAATCCTGTGACATTCATCACTGCCACACCCCCTAAGTTAGAAACTCATGGCCTCATTCTTGAGGTGCCCACTCTTTAGCCTAGCCACCAGTGCTGGGGGTCCATGGATTTGTAGTGCCCTCCACCCCCTCTGATCACTTATGCCAGTGCCTTGCTGGCTGAGCTGGCACAGGGTAGCCAAACTGGATCAAGGCAGGCAGCATTTTCAGCTGAAGCCCACTTCACCTACAGCAGTTAAACGGGAGCTGCAGATCTGTGGCACTCACCACTGCCTGGCCCCCCTAAGACAGGAGCTCAGCCATCATGCTGGGGGCCTGAGGGCCAGCAGTACCACCTACTCTATCTAGCCACTTAAGACGGGGGCCCGAGGACCAGTGGCACCCCCCAATCCCTCCAGCCAAAGGCACTGGGTACCCAAAGACCAACTGCACAACCTCGCCCATGACACACTCTAGCAAACAGGGGCACACCATCCACCTGGGCACCTGTGGGCACCCGACAACACCCTGCCTCACCACCCCTACCCCCGCATCACCCCTCGCTGCAACTAGAAGCTTATGCCTGCTCTCAATACCCCCATGCAACCCTACCCATCCAGGACTGTCAGTGAGAGTGTCTGCACCAACTACCCGGTGACCGACAACCTGGGCACCTTTGCCCCAACCATCCAGCAAACAGCTGAGTGCACACATAACACCCAACCCAATGTCCAGGGAGAACACCTCCTGCACCCATGGCCAGGTAACCAGCAGAACAGATACATCACCTCACCAAAAATGTCACCCACATCTTCAGCAGCTTCACAAGAACAGCAAACAGGGAACCATGCTCACACACTAAGTCACTGCTCCGCCCACCTAGAGACAGGAAGCGAAAGCTTCAGCATGACCAGATTAGTGACCAGAGTAGCACACATGTCCAGTTTACTTGGATACTGAAAAAAAAAAAAAAAAATATCAGGACATACGAAAAAAACATACAATAAATAAATAAATATAATAACTTCTTGATGCCTTGGAGATAGCAGACAATATCAAATCACATAAAGACACAGGACAAGATGGCTCCAACCAGCAACCAAAATAAAAAGAACCAGAAAACCTTCCAGAGGAAGATAAGGCAATGGAACTACCTGATAAAGAATTCAAGAGACTAATATACAGAGCTTTCAAAGAGATCAAGAAAGAGATCAGGGAAAACACAGAAAAAAAAAAAAAAAAGGAAAACACAGACAAAGCAATAGAAGAGTTCAGGAAAAAATACAAGAACAAAATGACAGAATAAATGGCTATTAGAAACCATACAAAAATAGCAATTAGAAATCCAAAAGATTAGCAATAAAATTTCAGAATTAGACAACTCAATAGAAGGACATAAGAGCAGAAGTAAGACAATGGAAGACAGAATTAGTGAGGCAGAAGACAAATCCCTTAATACAAATTTGTTTGAGGAAAAATCAGAAAAAAGAATGAAGAAAACCTAAGAATTACATGGCACAAAAACCATTCTATAATAATGACTGCCTACTATTTGCCCATATACTGGTATTTTAACATGTACTATTGTATTTAACCCTCAAATAACCTCATGGGATTGATTTTAGTATCTTCAGTTTATAGAGATTCAGAAAATTTAAATAACTTACTCAGATAGCAAGTGGCAGTGTTACAAATAAAAATAATCTTTCAGATGCCAAACACCATTCTTTTATCATACCACAACTCTATGCAAATACTAAGGAATTCCCTAGCTGTTCCATATTAAATCATATGCATAGATTACACTACTATATGTAGAATACAGATCAGAATCTGAAAGAGAATAGCTATCTTAACTATGCCTACATCTAGAATATATTTGTTGTCGTGTGCCATCAAGTTGATTCCAACTCATAGCAACTCTATGTATAACAAAGTAGAACTACTCATAGGGTTTCCTAGGCTATAATATTTACAGAAGAAGATCAGCAGGTCTTTTCTTGCTTGGAGCCACTGGTAGGTTTGAACTGCTGACCTTTTGGTTAGCAACCAAATACTTAACCATTGCGCCACCAGGGCTCCTTAGAAGATATTTATACAGCATTATTTCTATAAAGACTCAATGATTAAAGATATGATGGTAGAGTTAGTAGTATCAATATAGATTTCTCCAAATTGAGAAAGTATCAATCAGCATCATGAACTATGTAAATATTCCAAGAACACAAACCTAGCTCTCTAAATTTTAGCCAAAGATTTTCTTTCTAGACAGTTATAACATCCTTAACCTTATTTACATGAAACAGTTCCTTATAAAAGTCTAATGAACATCTGCAGTACACAAAACCTTCAACATTTACACTTTGGCATAAACACTGAAATAGAACATTGATCAATTTAGTAAGCTTTTCCTTAAATAGTTAGAAAAAAAATCTTAAAGTACCACTAATTATTAAAGAAAAAACACCTTATTTCTGCAGACTAAATTACACTTAAAATTATTTGTTCAGGATTTCTAGATAAACTGATGTAGTTCAAGACTAGGCCACAAGGAAAGGAAGGAAGAATAATTACCCAATTCATAATATAATACGAGCCCATATTGAAAAAGAATCATTTGTTGATGTAAGATTTTATTTCTTGATTGCAATAGCAATACACAAAATTGGGCTATGTCTATACCCCAGCTGTGAAATACAACAAGAAGAAAATTCTATTAAATTTATAAGAAATACAATTTTTACATAAGGATACTGTTGGCTTTTGTTAAGAAAGCATGTCTTAGTTAAAATAAGTAATTTAGTTTGACAAACAAATGCAGTTGAAACCCTGATTAATTGGCTTGCTTTCTCTCCCTGTTACAGGAAATAGGCATTTGTTCATCTCTACGCATCCATGCACCTGTGCCTGGGTTCTGGTTTTTGAGTCAAATAGAAAATGAAGGAACCATTTTGTTAAAAAGAGAAAAACTTGAATATCTCTATAGTAAGCTGTCTTGGCAACTGAGTTGTAGCATTAATGAAAACAAATTTCCATTAATTCAATAAAGATAAATAAGAATCCCTCTGACTCTGATAGATAAGTGATATTATTCCTCTTTTCTTTCAAACCTCCACCTAAATCTGACCTTCAAGAAACCTTTGCTGACTGACATTCTCCCTGCTTATCCCCTTATTCTGCAATCCATATGCATTTATGGTTTTTGCACACTGTTAGCTTGCATTATTTGAGTGTGGCTCTACTATTGATGGAAACCCTGTTGGTGTAGTGGTTAAGAGCTATGGCTGCTAACCAAAAGATCAGCAGTTCGAATCCATCAGGCACTCCTTGGAAACCCTATGGGACAGTTCTACCCTGCCCTATAGGGTCTCTATGAGTCGGAATTGACTCAACAGTAACAGGTTTGGTTTTTTTGGTTCTACTATTGATTTTAAGTCACCAATGGCTAAATATGTTTTCTCCCTCCAACTATAAAAACTTTGACCATTTTTATTTCATATACTACTGAGTATGGTGTTATGACATGGAGGGAACACTTTCAATGTTAAAATTATCACAGTATAAGGGAATACGCACTACTGTCAAAATGACAAGAGTGGATAATTTCACCTCTATTGGGAGTCCATACTTTAATAAAAATTTCTTTTGAATACATAAAAGCCTTTGAAAGATGTCAACCCACACTGCCTGTAGAGTATACTTGATAATCTTTTTTTCACTGATAAACTTTATCAGGAAAATATATGACATTTTCCAAAATTTAAATGGATACCTTGAAGGCAAATCTTACTAAACTTTCTAAAAAATATTGTTCTAGGTCAAGTGATCTTAGATGAAGGAACAATAAGCAGCAGTCATGATCTTAAAAAGTCTGCTGCCCAGAAAAGTAGAGTTATATTTGAACCTTAGGAAGCCAGAGGATTCTGATTTGTGTTTAAATCACACAGGCCATGTATAAATCAGCCTAAATCTTCCTTAAGGTGACGTCACTTAACAATTTAATCCAATATATACAATATATATTAAATTAATATAATATATTTAACTAATATAATCCAATATAAATCATCAATGAAGTTCAATGGAAGAATGAGTCTTTACTACTTATTTAGAGCTTTTGAAAAGCAGAAACAGGGGACCTATTTTCTCTCTCTAATTTCAAGTTTATTCTAAAATCAGTCCTACCTTTGATCCCTCCATCCCACATCTTAGAATGAATTAGACCTCATCGAAACAAGTTTTCCTTCCACTTGTTATCACCTGTTTAAGTCATTGAATACTTTATCAGGAATGCAAGGTTTATATAAAGGATAACATAGTGAAGAGTCTGGATCCCCAAAAATTCTATTCTTTTTATTGACTTGAGGAATAGGGGTGTGTGAAACTTAATAGACATTGAGGGCTAAGGCCATTGGTGAGCTCCTTGGTTTGGTTCATGTTGGGTCAAAACAGGACACAGGATGAGCCATGGAGGTGGGGGGAGGGGAAAGAGGGATACAGGATAAGCCATGGTGGGGGAGAGAAACCTCTGTGAACCCAGTTAAAGAAAGTAGAGGTAGAAGGCAAGGACTGAAGAGGAAAACTTTCTCACACGTGGACCTTTTTTGACTAGTCCTTTGATTAGAAATTGGGAGTGAGGAGTGCATCCTCTCTCTTACAGGTTATCTAACCGTCATCTCCTAACTGTATTGGACTGACTTTATTGAGGGTATAAAAGAAAAATAGACAATTGTGTAGAAAGAGATATTTGAGTAGAAAGAAAAGGATCTTCCTCTAAATTACACATAAAATTTCCTATCAAATTTCTAAAATACGGTGGTTAATTTTATAATTCAAACTGCAAAGAAACTTTTTTTTTTTTTAAGTTGTGATCTAGCCCCATTGACACACTATCTCTCTATAACTTCTGTGTTTCTGGAGCATAATTATGATAAATTGAACTTTCACACAATTACCTTTAAAACATGTAGCATGTTGTTTAGAATCTTTATTAATACCAAGTTGCCTCCTTTGAGAGGAGATTTGATACTTGGAAATAGCCAAAAGTAATTTTGAGCCAAAAGTGCTGATAAAAGGGGGAAATCAAGCTACACAATGTTGTTTTGATTTTAAAAAAGAAAGAAATCTATATACACATTGATTCATTCACTTATGTAATAAATATTTCTAGGTCCCTGGGTGGTACAAATAGTTAGTGTTCAACTAGTAATCTAAAGGTTAGTGGTTCATACTTACCCAGCAGTACCACAGAAGAAAGGCCTGACAATCTACTTCCATAAAGATTACAGCCAAGAAAACCCTATGGAGCAGTTCTACTCTGTAACACATGGGGTAGCTGTGAGTCAGAATTAACTTAATATCAGTGAGGTTTTTGTTTTTGTTTTTGTTTTTGTTTTTTTCTCTTTGGTTTAGTATGTTCTAGGTGTTAAGGAAGGAGCCCTGGTGGTACAATGGTTAAGCACTAGGCTGCTAACAAAAAGTAGGTAGTTGGAACACAATAGTGGCTCCATGGAAGAAAAGACCCGGTTATTTGCTTCCATAAAGATTACCCACGATTGGAACTCTTATGCACTGCTAGTGGGAATGTAAAATGGTACAACCATTCTGGAAAATGATATGGTGCTTCCTTAAAAAGCTAGAAATAGAAATACCATATAATCCAGCAATCCCACTCCTAGGAATATATTGTAGAGAAATAAGAGCTGTCACACGAGAAAACATATGCACATCCATGTTCATTGCAGCATTGTTCACAATAGCAAAAAGATAGAAACAACCCATCAACAGATGAAAGGATAAACAAACTATGGTACATTCACGCAATGGGATACTATGCGACAACAAAGAACAATGATGAATCTGTGAAACACGTCACAACATGGATGAATCTGGAGGGCGTTATGCTGAGTGAAATAAGTCATTCACAAAAGGACAAATACTACGTAAGACCCCTATTATACAAAATTCATGAAAAGGTTTACACACAAAAAGAAAAAATCATTGATGGTTACAAGGGAGGGGAGGAGTTGGGAGGGGAAAAACACCAGCTAGATAATAGATAGGTGATAACTTTGTTGAAGGGTAAGACAGTACATGATACTGGGGATATCAGCATAGCTTGACAAAGGCAAGGTCATGGAAACTTCATAGACACATCCAGACTCCCTGAGGGACCAAATTACTGGGCTGAGGGCTGGGAACCACAGTCTCAGAGGACATCTAGCTCAATTGGTGTAACAGTTTATAAAGAAAATGTTCTACATTCTACTTTGGTGAGTAGCATCTGGGGTCTTCTTACAAGCTTGGGAGCAGACATTTAAGATACTCCCCTGGTCCCACCCCATCTACAGTAAGGGAGAATGGATAAAACCTAAGATACAAGGGAAAGATTAGTCCAGAGGACTAATGGACCACAACTACCATAGGCTCCACCAGAGTGAGTCCAGCACAACTAGATGGTGCTCAGCTACCACCACTGACTGCTCTGACAGGGATCACAATAGAGGGTCCCAGACAGCTGGAGAAAAATGTAAAACAAAATCCTAACTCACAAAAAATGACCAGACTTACTGGTCTGCCGAGACTGGAGAAACCCCAAGAGTATGGCCCCCAGCCACCCTTTTAACTCAGTACTGAGGTCACTCCTGAGGTTTCACCCTTCAGTCAAAGTTTAGACAGGCCCATAAAACAAAATGAGACTAAACGGGCACACCGGCCCAGAGGCAAGGACGAGAAAGCAGGAGGGGACGGGAAAGCTGGTAATGGGGAACCCAAAGTCAAGAAGGGAAGAGTGTTGTCGCGTTGTGGGGTTGGCAACCAATGTCACAAAACAATATGTGTATTAACTGTTTAATGAGAAACTAATTTGCTCTGTAAACCTTCATCTAAAGCACAACAACAACAAAAAGATTACTCAGAAAAACAAACCAAGCCCGTTGCCGGTTTTGAGAGGGGATTTTGTTCTGTCCTCAACACCTCTTGTTGTTGTGTGCCGTCGAGTCGATTCCGACTCATAGCGACCCTATAGGACGGAGTAGAACTGCCCCACAGGGTTTCCAAGGAGCAGCTGGTGAATTAGAACTGCCGACCTTTTGGTTAGCAGCCAAGCTCTTAACCACTGTACCACCATGGCTCCCCATAAAGATTACAGCCTAGAAAACCCTGTGGGATAATGGGGTAATTCTACTCTGTCCTATAGGGTCGTTGTGAGTCGGAATCGACTGGACAGCATATAACAACAAGAGGTGTTGAGGACAGAGCAAAGCTCTCTCTCTCAGGGAGCTTATATTCAAAATGGGGGAAACAGACAATAAAGTATCAAATGGTGGTGAACTCAAAGAGAAATGAAACATCCTGAGAAGACAGTGAAAAGATGAAGGGGCTATTTTAGGTAGGGCAGGTAGTCAAAGAAGCGTTCTCTGATTAGTGACATCTGAAGAAACCATGAAAGAAAGAATAATGGGGTTTTCTCTTTACATATTAACAGGTCCTATTCATTCAATGCAGTGGCTGTATTTCTCACTTCTATAAATACCACTTTCACTATTACAAATGCATTGCTATAGCAGCCCTTTCTTAATGACTAAGCCCTGACCTCTTAGAAATACATTCACGTTCACCCTGGAAATCAAATTGATTTTCAGGCATTCCCACTATTTTGTCCAAGCTACAACAATCTGGATGTATTTTATTTCATGAAGTAGAGATAAATATATGATCACACATAGAATCTGAAGTTTTGTTAGTAGACTTTTACCCTCCTTATTACAAGTTTCTAAAAGTGTTATGAAGGAATGCCTCAAAAATGAAAACAAAGAGCTTATTGGAACTTCTAAAAAGCATCTATTTTATTTCCTTGCTCTTCTCAACTTATTGGAGAAAGATCTCTCTCTAAGCGCTTGTCTAATCATTTGTTTAAATTTCCCAGAAGAGACTCCACCTCCTGCTTATCCTTTGGCTTTGCCATAAATAAGAACATAACTAGGAACAGACACTTTGGCCAAGTGAAACTGTTATTTTGGGTTTTCTGTAACATACCTCTTAGATATACTCCTCAAACAACAAATTGTTTGAGAAAAGCTCTATTCTGCAACCCTGCTTTGTTCAAAGTCTAGCAAGTCACCATTCCCAAGGAGGATTCAAGGATTGCCAGAGCTCTCTCATCCACTGCAAATTGCATTAGGTAGAAATTTGGCTCTCAAAATTTTGTACCAGATACAAGTTACAAAGAATTTTTTTTTTCTTTCCTGAGGATGTGTTAACTATTTTCTGATTTAAAAGTCCAAATGACTTCATAAGTTTTTCACCCTACAAACTTAAAGTCAGAACAATTGCCTCAAGCAGCAGTTTTGAGAGTGTCCTGATCTGATGTCCATCAGTGTAATTTTAAGTAGAGGGATCAAAGTAGACACCTTAAACAATATTCATTATGATATTCTGGAACCAGCTGAAAACTTGTCTCTGACTCATCATTGCCATCTAACTAGGGTTTGGGCTCTGGTTACCAGTTATTTCAAGATGTGGCCCTATGTGCAGCTCATATGATGTTACCGTTTTCTTCTTCACACGCCTCTGTTCCTAGCTGCATGTCTTATCTCTTCCACCCACTCCGTGCTCTCAAAAATTACTGGAAGCCCTGAAGATGGAAGAAACAAGGAGTTAGAGGGAGGAACAAAAGAAGTCCTGGCCTGCAGCAATATCATAGTCAAGTGATGCCGAAAGGTATTGAATAAATAGTTTGAGGTGGGTTTTACTTCATTATTTTCCCATAAAATGGAAACCTTTTCTATTTTTTCTAAGCTGTCACCAAAGCAATTATACATTAGGGAAATAACATATGAAGGGTTGGGAATGATTTGCTGCGTGGGTTGTGCAGATTTCCAACATATCTTTGATTTGTCATATATGGACCCCCAAACAAAAATAAATCTCTTTCACATCCTATTCTTTTCTCCACCCATGATATAATCATCTCTAAAACTATTTTTTTTACATAAGGCAGTCTATGATGGAAAATATAATTCAAGAAAGAAACTAAATAAAGAAAACACTAAGCTAATTTAAAATGAAGGTTAATTTTTTCACTGACATTTTCATTCGCCCCCATTCTGTAAGGCAGTAAATAACTTTGCACCTCACTTGGAATTGCAGGACAGGTACACTTATTTGCCTCCAACTACAGACTAACAAGCAACTGATACCTCAGAAAGGCACGCGTGGGTTTAGTCAATTCTCCCTAACGAAGTGTGAGGGATGCATTTGTACTATGTTGATGCCCGCCATAAAATATTGTTTGATACATTTTAAGCATGCCATCCTCAAAA
>NW_004443971.1:17041083-17044867 GCF_000243295.1 Trichechus manatus latirostris | reverse complement strand
GAATCTGGGGTGGAGGAGGGAGGATCATTTAGGAAATC
Organism: Trichechus manatus latirostris; assembly: GCF_000243295.1. Classification (NCBI taxonomy): domain Eukaryota; kingdom Metazoa; phylum Chordata; class Mammalia; order Sirenia; family Trichechidae; genus Trichechus; species Trichechus manatus. Next base: position 17,044,829 of record NW_004443971.1, on the reverse strand, counting down.
AGTTACTCAAGCCATTCTGAGTCTCTCAAGACTTAATTACTAAGCATGCAGTATACTTTGCATACATGCTTATAAAGCATGAAAAAGTATTCCAGTTTGTTCAAGAACATGCTATTTCCTCATTTCTACTTATAAGCTGTTTTTTGTACCCTCTAAAACGTCATTAACAGAATTTTGTGAACTCCTTATAGGGCCCCTAAACCTAACTTAATTTAGAGTTGTACATCCTGTTCCTTAAGCACTGTTTGGGTATACCAATATACTGAAAGATAGATGAGATGTGCTCATGGCAATACAGCTTTTAACCTTTCCTCTCCTCTACCATGATGGAGGTGAATTACCGTAAATGATGGGTACCTTGTCTGCAGTGAGGACAATTGATTTGACCTGACTGCCTCTAAAGCTCTAATGGACTTTGTGGCTGAATCTCTCAAGATATAAAATATGTTGAAGGGAATTGGGGCAGGTTAAAGAACAGACCTGCTTTTCATACCAGGTTTTTGCTATAATACACCTCTCAGTTGTTCAGGGCAAAAGATTAAAAATGATGAATACCCAAATCATTTTTTTCAAGTGTTGCCCTCTGTAAATCTAATTTTGTTATTTTTACCCCCTGCTGAACATGGTTTTACAAACCTTGAAAAGATCCTTTTCTTCAAACACAGAATTGCACACACAGCTCTATCTTCAGTTTATTCTCATTTAATTTATACTCATCTATTCAGTATATTGATTACTTGGGCTGTACAAAATTTCTCTGGATTTAGACAGTGAATTTCTCATTTTTTGAGTTTACAGTGAAGTTTCTATTTGCAGTGAGAAAGAAGGTTATCACAGAGGAAGTAAATGTGGTAGGAAATTGTCATGGTTTGAATTATGTCCCCCAAAAAATGTATATATCAGTTTGGCTGGCCATGATTCCTGGTACTGTGGGATTTTCCTATATGTTGTAAATCCTGCCTCTATGACGTTAATGAGGGAGGATGGGTGGCAGCTGTGTTACTAAGGCAGGACTGGATCTACAAGACTGGATTGTGTCCTGAGACATCCTTGAGATATAAAAGACAGAAGTGAGCAGCGAGACAGGGGGACCTCATACCATCAAGAAAACAGTGCCAGGAGCAGAGCGCGTCCTTTGGACCAGGGTGCCTGCGCAGAGAAGCTCCTAGGCCAGGGGAACACTGAAGAGAAGAAGGCCGACAGAGAGGAAAAAGCCTTCCCCTGGAGCTGATGCCCTGAATTTGGACTTTTAGCCTACTTTGACTGTGAGGAAATAAACTTCTCTTCTTTAAAACCATCCACTAGTGGTATTTCTGTTATGGCAGCACTAGATGACTAAGGCAGAAATACTTCAGGCAAACAAAAGAGAAAGTAATAAAGAAAAGGATAACCGGATAAACTTTAAAAAGTGGACCAAAAATAGATTGTTTTTAAAAAGAACTTGATATTTTTCAAGTTGAAATTGTATTTTTTTAATTCACATGATAGATAATAATAAGAAAAAAATAGTGACCAACTATTAAATAATTCTAAATTTATTCATTAACAATATAAGAAGTGAGCAACAATAATATAAAGTAAAATCCTAATGTTTGTCTCTCAGAAGACCATTAGAAGAAGTAGCACCTACTCCAAGGGGAGATCCATGTGGAGAAAAGGAAAAGAATTTAAAAAGAAAACATTCAGTAAACCAGTGAAATAATATTTTAATGAGTTGCCATTTAGATCAAGACGAAAGCTGGTGTCTGAAGAGCCATCTTTTAATATAGACCTGATTAGTGCTTATTTCTAAAGGATATTATCCAGCTCTGTATTCTGGGAAACAACAATGTTATCAACAACAGTGTTAAAAGGAAGAGTAAGTGTTATATTGAAGATATATCTTTAAAAAGTAACCTCCTAAGAATCAATTTTCTTTAAAAATGCCACTGTAATTCAAGTCACTATTTTTCACTCAACAAACACTGTGAAGTACTCTGGGAAAAACACTGTACTAGATGATAAGGGGAAAGTTAATTGAAAGACACATATTTCTGCTTTTTAAAGAGATTACAATCTAGCTGAGAATAGATAAACACATGCGTAACACCACTACTATGCAAAATATGATGAGTACCACAAGAGTTACAAAGTGCTGACTTCCAGGCAACATAGCACTATAGGCAGAAACACCACGCCATCCCTCTACAGCAAAGATCTGAAAAACTAAGCCAAACAGAGGAAAAGGCAATCCTGAAACTCTAAGCATCAAATGAAGAGACAAAGAACTCAGCCAAGCACTGAATGGAATAAGAAACTGAACTAGGACAGACAGCGAGGAGAGATACAAGCAGAGGTCCCCTATCAGCTAACGCAGCACGGATCCGCCATCTTAGACTCCTATCAGAGATCAGCGAACAGGGGGTACAAGAAAGCAGCTTCATGGAACTTCCAGCAGGAGATAGAACAACTGGTAACCAACGATATATGCTTTCCCACCACCCACCCTTCTTCACCCTCCTTCAGCCTCCTCTGCTTCCTGCAGCCACAGTCTTTTGGCCAGGAAGCACCAGCTTCACCCCAGCGTCACTTGGATTCCACCTGCCTGCAGTGGCCAACTTCCTAAGGGCCATTTGTTGGCTGCTAGTGTTTCTTTTTTCCACTTGTTTAGATTTCTTCCTTACCGCTTACCACCTCCCCCTCCTTTTTCTCAAATACCTGGCTCCATGCACCATCTTTGCTTCTTCCTGAAAGGCTGTGACATGCTGCTCAAATGTGAAACTGCTTCCCGGCCTGTGCTGCAATGCTGGTGAGATCCCGGGGTTTTTTTGGTTTGTTGGTTTTGAATTTTTTGTTTGTTTGTTTTCTTTTTCTTCCCTCAAATTGAGAGCCTGTTCCAGCCAGGCAGTACTACGCGGCTTGGGAAATATGCCCGAAGTTTGTGTAGTCATGCAGAGGGATCCCTGAGAGCATTTCTTTTTTCTTTTTCTTTTTTTGTGTGTGTTTTTTTAGGGGGGGTTTCTTGTTCTTTTTTTGTTTTGTTTTGTTTTCATTTCCTTCTTTTTTCCCTTTTGTCTTTCTTTGTTACTCAGTTTCTCGTCTCTATATACTTTCTTTCTCTTCTTGTCCCCTGAATACCTGGCACTGAGTGACACTTCTACCCCTTCGAGCAAGGCAGTACTACACGGCCTGGGAGCAACTTCCCCAGACCTCACAGCCTCACCGGTGTGATCCCTGGGAGATTTGCTTTTCTTTTCTCCTTCTAATTTTTATTTATTCATTTTTTCTTTTCTTTTCTTTTTTTTTTCTTCTTCCTCTCCTTTTTCTTTTCCTCCATTTCATAGTCTCTTATTTCTCCACTCCAATGGCAAGCTACCTTAGCACTCTTTTTTGTTTGTTTGTATGTTTTTGGTTCCTGTTCCTCTCAACTCTCTCTCCTCTCTCCTGTACCCATCTTAGCTCCATACATCACAATCTCCCCTCTCCATCCTGCCTACCGGCACTGTGCGTTGAACATCACACCACCAAGCAGCCCAGGCGTGGCCCACCAGAACCTACCCTGCACTGATTACCGGCCCACCCTGGTGGCCATAGTAAGTGCCAGAAACAACCCATCCCAGCAACTCCTCATCAGCTAGACCTGCCCTGCTGTACCATACCTGAGCGACTAACCCTGCCAATTGGAGAAGGAGGCAAAAAGTATCATGCCCATAGACGAGCAAACAACAAAGAACACTGCCTGCCTGCTCAGATAGAGCTAAAAAAAA
>NW_004443971.1:17030298-17036761 GCF_000243295.1 Trichechus manatus latirostris | reverse complement strand
GTTTAATGAGAAACTATTTTGTTCTGTAAACCTTCATCTAAAGTACAAAAAAAAAAAAAGAATTATCTATGTGAGTTCAAATTGACAACAGCAACTCAAAAGGTTTGATGGGAAGCCTAGGGGACAGAGACTTGAAGACAGTGGTGATGGAATAATTTGGAAAAGCATAGTGAGAATAGCAGCACAACTGGAAGAAAGTAATCGATTAATCGATGTCACTGAATTGTACATGTAGAAATGTTTGAAATGATGTATCTTTGGCTACGTATATTTTCACCAAAAAAACAAACAAACAAAAAAAATAGCAGTTCCTCCAAGGTCGAGAAGGGAGAGGATTGACATGTCGTGGGGTTGTTAACCAATGTCATAAAACAGTATGTATACTGACTGCTTAATGAGAAACTATTTGTTCTGTAAACCTTCACCTAAAGTACAATTAAAAAAGAAAGAGTTACAAAGTGCTTCAGACTTTAGTGAAAGGAGAAGTGGTATTCCATTGTCAGAGCAAAGAAGGCTTCCTGGAAGCCATTGTATTTAAAGTGGTCCCAAATACAATGTGGAGCTTGCATTAGTTTCCTAAAACTGCTGAAACAAAATACCACAAAGTGGGTAGCTTTAAACAACAGAAATGTATTGTCTCACAGTTCTGGAGGATGGTAGTCTGAAATCAGTGTCTGCAAAGCCGTGGTTTCTCTGACCACTCTAGGGGAAGATTCTTCTTTGTCTCTTCCAGCCTCTGGTAGCCCCAGGCGTTCCTTGGTATTTCTTGGCTTGTAGATGCATCTTTACATGGTCATCTCTCCTATGTCTATCTTCTTCTCTTTCATAAGGATAACACTCAGATGGGATTAGGACCTATCCTTCTCTGGTATGACCTCATGTTAACTGATCTTAACATCTTCAAAGACCCTATATCTCAACAAGGTCATGTTTACACGTACAGGATCTAGAATTTCAACATATCTTTTTGGGAGACACAATTCAATCCGTAACAGAGCTAAAACAGTTTGAAAACTCCAAACATTTTCAGAAACTAGGTATACGAGGGTAAACATTTTCCATAAGTATACTACTACCTTATGTGTATAATTGTACTGTCTTTCTATGGCCTAAACACTGAGCCTTAAACTAGGGGTTGACAAACTTTTTCTGTAAAGGGCCAGTTAGTAAATATTTTAGGCTTTGTGGGCCATATGGTCTCTGTTGCAACTGTTCCACTCTGCCATAGACAATACATAAACAAATGAACGTGGCTGTGTTCCAATAAAACTTTATTTATGGATACCTAAAATCTGAATTTTGTGTAATTTTCACAAGCAGCAAATTATTCTTCTTCTTATGTTTTGTTTTTTTAACCATATAAAAATAATTCTTGTCTCACAGGCTGCACAAAAACAGGTGGTAGGCTGGATTTAGACTGTGAGCTATAGGTTTTCAACCCCTGTTATGCCTTTGAGTTTTAGTGTCCCATCCCAGCCACACGTTTCTTTGTAATTTTCTACCGATCATATCTTTCTCGGATTTCATCTGTCCAAATAATCTTTTAGTACATCCATAGGAAAAAATCCTTCTCCTCTTACACGTTTGTAGTTATACTTCTTTGAAACATTGCAACTCTTTTCTGATTCTCTTGGAGTGAATCAACCAGGATGTACATGGTATATTATAGTCTATAGTTTTCTAAAAGGGCAGAGCTACAATTTTTGTTTGGGGTTTACCTCTAATGTCCTTCTAGATGATAGTCAATGTTTAATAGAATTTTTTTTAGCAATAGAAACATTTGGGTCAAAGATGATGCATGTTTAATATGCAGATCTGGTTGAAAGCACAGAATGAGATGAAGCACAAAGGATGTATTTGACCCTAAAAGGGAATTTGAAAGAACAGTCTAACATGAACATACCCATTCTTTTGCTGTTAAGGAAAGAACATTTATGCAATAAATACTGTGAATCATAGTTCTGTAATAACTCATTTAAATTTATCCAATCCTCCTTTTAAGCCTGTGAGGGATATGGTATATTCTTTTTCTTTTTAAAACTCTAAAGAGATTATGTGACTTACCTAAGTTAACATTTGTTGTTGTTGTTAATTGCCATTCAGTTTGTTCTGATTCTTGGAGACCTTATGTATAACAAAACAAAATGTTGCTCAGCCCTGTGCCATCTTCATGATTGTTGCTCTGAGTCCTTTGTAGCTATTGAGTCAATCCATCTCATTGAAGGTTTCCCTCATTTTCTCTGACCATCTACTTTACCAAACAGGATATCTTTTCCTAGTGATTCGTCTTTCTTGAAGACATGTCCAAAGTAAGCAAGATGAAGTCTCTCTATTCTAGCTTTTAAGGAGCATTCTGGTTGTATTTCTTCTAAGATTAATTTGTTCATTGTTTTGGCAGTCCCCAGTATATTCAACATTCTTTGCCAATCCCACAGTTCGAATGCATCAAGTCTTCTGTCTTCCTTTTTCAAACTTTCTCATGCATATGAGGTGACTGAAAAGACCGTCGCTTGGGTCAGATGCACCTTACTCATTAGAGTGACATCTTGGCTTTTTAAAACTTTAAAAAGTTCTTTTGCAGCAGATTTTTGCAATGCAATATGTCATTTGATTTTTTAACTGCTGCTTCAGTGGATTTTGATTGTTGATACAAGTAGAAATTAACATAGGAAATGGTAAAACCAAACTATGAACCTAGTCCTCTACCTCCAATTCCAAAATTATTCCTTTTGCTGTTCAATTCTGCTGATCTGAAGTCAAGGATGTCTTAGTTTATTTACATAAAAATGTAGTTTTTTTATATAATCAAATATTAGGAAACTTACCAAGCAGCTAGAACGTACACATAAAAGCAAAGTCATATTTATTACAGTCAATAGGCCAATCACTATTTAGTAAATATTTAGTGCTTAATAAATACGTTGTATTATACTGCAGAGGGATTGGCAACAATGCCATCTCCTGAACTCCAGAAAGGAGGAACATCTTTCTACTCCAATTATAATTTTCTTTATAAGTAATCTTGATTAAAAAAAGAAAAAATGTATCAGGCAGCTAACAGACACGTGAGGAAATACTTGCAATCATTAGTCATTAGAGAAATGCAAATCAAAACTACAAGATACCATCTCACCCTGACAATACCAGCACTAATCAAAAAAACAGAAAATAACAAATGTTGAAGAGGTTGCAGGGAGATTGGAACTCCTATGCACTGCTGGTGGGAATGTAAAATGGTACAAACACTTTAGAAAATGATACGATGCTTCATTAAAAAGCTAGAAATAGAAGTTCCATATAATCCAGTGATCCCACTCCTAGGAATATACCCTAGAGCAATAAGAGCCATCACACGAATAGACATATGCACACCCATGTTCATTGCAGTACTATTCACAATAGCAAAAAGATGGAAACAACCTAAATGTCCATCAACAGATGAATGGATAAACAAATTATGGTACATACACACAATGGAATACTACGCAAAGTTAAAAAAAAATGATGAATCCGAGAAACATCTCACAACATGGATGAATCTGGAAGGCATTATGCTGAGTGAAGTCAGTGAGTCACAAAAGGACAAATACTGTATGAGACCACTATTATATGAACTCAAGAAAAGGTTTACACACAGAAAAGAAATTCTTTGATGGTTAAGAGGGTGAGGAGGGAGAGGGAGGGGAAATCACTAAGTAGATAGTAGACCAGTGTCAACTTTGGTGAAGGGAAAGACAATATAGGGGAAGTCAATATAACTTGACCAAAACAAAGGCATAGAAGTTTCCTAGACATATCCAGACACCTTGAGGGACTGAGTGGCTGGGATGAGGGGCTGGGGATCATAATCTTAGAAAACATCTAGGTCAATTGGCATAACATAATTTATAAAGAAAATGTTCTACATCCCACCTTAGGGAGTAGCCTCTGGTGTCTTAAAAGCTTGTGAGTTGCTGTCTAAGATGCATCTATTGATTCCATCACTTTTGAAGCAAAGGAGAATGAAGAAAACCAAAGACACGAGGAAAATATTAGCTCAAAGGACTAAAAGACCACATGAACCAGAGCCTCCACCAGGCTGAACTCAGAAGAACTAGATGGTGCCCAGCTACCACCACTGACTGCTCTGACAGGGATCACAACAGAGTCCTAGACAGAACAGGAGAAAAATGTAGCACAGAATTCAAATTCACCTAAAAAGATCAGACTTACTGGTCTGACAGACTAGAGGAACCCCCAAGACTGTGGCGCCCGGACACACTGGTAATTTAGAACTGAAGCCACTCCCCAAGTCCACCTTTCAGCCAAAAATTAGACAGACCTGTAAAACAAACCATAACACATGTGAGGAATGTGCTTCTTAGTTAAATCAAATATATGAGACCAAATGGGCAACTCCTGCCCAAAAGCAAGGCAAGAGGGCAGGAAGGGACAGGAACTGGACAAATGGACATGAAAGGAAAGGGAGAACATGCTTTCATATTGGGGGGATTGAAACCAATGTCACAAAACAAGATGTGTATACATTTTTGAATGAGAAACTAATTTGCTCTATAAACTTTCACCTAAAGCACAATAAAATTGAAAAAAGAAAGAAAAAAGTTAATGGTTCTGATACTTTCCTACCAAATAAATCAACTTCTATTTGCACAATTCAAAATACATATATATGAAATATTATTTCTGCCTGTAAGGAGAATTAGGTAAGAAAATAAAATATTCAAATAATATTTCAAGAGAACAGTAGAAAAAATATACAGATAAGGAGAACAGAAATATGAAGAGGAAATTCAATGTCTCCTAAAACAGTGCCAGAAATTGCACATAATCCCAGAGTATCAGAGGTATTAGCTCAAGGGTTGTCCATTTTGGTCATTCTTTACAGGGGTTGGCTACATGGAATCTCTAAGACTAAGTCAGAGAACCATAAATATTAAAATTTAAATAATAATATTGTAAATATGGAGGTGGGGCCAAGATGGTGGAGTAGTCAGACAGCTTCCTATATCCCTCTTACAACAAAGACCTGGAAAAACAAGTGATTTGATTGTATATGAATATCTAGGAGCCCTGAACAAGGCAAAGTTGAGGAATTGGACTGAGTTGCAGTGGGAGAGGGAGATGGTTTGGAAGAAGCGAGCAGCGTCAGAGTGGCGGTGGTGGGACTGCAGCTCTTTAGCTGCTCCGGGTCTGCAGCGAAGCAGGCAAACAGCTGTGCACATGCTCGGGAAGCAGTTTCCACATCAAGAGAGATCCTGCAGCAGAGATTCTGCTTGGACACTCTGAACCAGTGAAAAGCAGCTCCCAAGCAGCTAAAGATAAGTACATGTGGTGTGGCCTATCGCTGGGATTTTTTTTAAAAAAAGCCCATTTGGAGAAAAACCTCTCTCCCTTTTACCTCCTCCCTCCCTGCTCTGCACCGGGAGTCCGCTGGGCCAGAAGTGGATCCCAAAAGGCGCCCTGACCCATTCTCCCGGCCTTGGAGAGGGAACAAATAAGCTACTGGCTCCCCTAAGCCAGGAACTCAGGGCCAGCACAGCTCCCTCGCTAGGCACAGGCATAAGGGGTCCGCAGACTTTGAGTGCCTTACACCCCTGTATATACTTATGAGAACCCATCTCAACAGCATTAGCCCTCACTACTACAGTACAAGAGGGCAAACATCTGAAGTTTAACTTCAACTGTTTCAGCTGTGAAGTGGCAGATTTGTGACCCTCGAAATAGCCCTGCCCCTTAAGTAGGCACTTTTACCGACCCACAACAGGGGCTTGAGGACTGGTGGCATCACCTAAGCCACCTATTCATCTGCTACAGGAGTCCAAGAAAAAGTGGTGCCCTCAAGTCTTTACAGCCAACAGAGTGGGGTGCTCATAGTCCGGCAGCAAAACTCACCTACACACTGGCCCTAGGGAATAGGGACACACTTTCCTTTCAGACTCTCAGGGGCAGCCATCAGCCCCCTGCCTGGCTCAGCGCATGATTCCCTACCACAGCCAGATACCAGTGCCTGCACCAATCATCCATGCCTCTCTAAGACTGTAGGTGAGAGCCTGCAACACACACTTGGTGACCAACTGCCTGGACACCTGAGCTGAACCCATACAGGAAAATTTAATCAAACTAGCACACACAAGCAGCCTGTTGGGGCATATCAAAACAAAACAAGAAGCTAGGATGCACTAACAAATATAAAATAAAATTATAATAACTTATTGATGGCTTGGAGACAACAGTCAATATCAAATCATATAAAGAGGCAGTCCATGATGGCTTCAGGAAGCTCCCAAAATAAAGAATCAATAAATTCTCTGGAGGAAGAGAATTTCTTGGAATTACCAGAGGCAGAATACAAAAGATTAATATACAGAACTCTACTAGAAATTAGAAAGGAAATTCGACAAAATGTAGAAACTGCCAAGGAACTTACAGACAAAGTAGTAGCGGAACTTAAAAAAAAGTATTA
>NW_004443971.1:16990198-17001149 GCF_000243295.1 Trichechus manatus latirostris | reverse complement strand
CCATAGCCTCACCTACCCTGAGACCAGAAGAACTAGATGGTGCCCGGCTACCACTCCTGACCGTTCTGAACAGGGCCACAATAGATAGATCTGGATAGAACAGGGGAAACATGCAGAACAAAACTCAAATTCTTAGGAAGTCCAGACTTACTGGACCAGTTGAGACCAGAGGACTCCCTGAGATTATCTCCCTGCAGTACTCTTTAAACCTTGAAACGAGACTATCCACTGAGTTCACTTTTTAGAGAAATAACAGATTGGCACACAAAATAAAGTATATTTCCCATGAGTAGGGTGCTCCATTAAAAACCTAGCTATATGAGACCAAAAGGTCAACAATACTCTAAAGCAAAGATGAGAAGGTAAGGTGGCATGGAAACCAACCCAAAACCAAACCCATTGCCATCTAGTTGATTCCAACTTCTTAGCTACCCTATAGGAAAGAGTAGAACTGTCCCATAGGGTTTCCAAGGAGCAGCTGGTGGATTCAAACTGCTGACCTTCTGGTTAGCAGCCGAGCTCTTAATCACTGTGCCACCAGGGCTCTGGCAGGGAAACTAGGGTACTGGAAATGGAACAACTAGAATGAAATTAAAGAGAACGTTGACACATTGTAAAAAATGTAACTAAGATCACTGAACAATTTGTGTAGAAATTGTCAAATGGGAACCTAATGTGCAGTGCAAACTTTCACTGAAAACACTATAAAATATTATTTAAAAAAGAAAAGATTACATAGCAAGATTAGACTCCAATCATAGAGGCCCAATTTAGTAGTCTTTCCAATATACCATATTTTCTCTTAAACTGTTATTAAAGCAGGTAAAAGGGTGAATAGATTGGCCTTTATTGAAGGTCTACTATGTGCAAGAACCACCCTAGGTACTGTGTATACATAGCTCATTTAATTCTCACAACAACTTTGTATGATAAAGTTATTATCTCTATTTTACAGATGAAGAACCTGAGTCTTGGAACTCAAGTAACTTATCCAGGGTTACCTAGCTGTAAGAAGATATGAATCCCAGAATTGAATTCAAGTCTGTCTTATTCAAAAGTCCTTCTACTATTATTCTTTGTGCTTACTCCATAATACCTCTCTCTTTTTTCTTTAGTTTGCTTAATTTGCATGTTCTGAATTAGCACCGTGTTCGGTAGGCTGTGAGATATATGAGGTTGCTTCCTGCCAAGTTAGCCAAAGGAATGTTGGGGAATACATTAAAATGCTTAATTCAAAAAGCAGGGGGATAATACATGGACATAAGATGTATCTTGTGTATGTTACATGAATAGAATTAAATACATAAATACCTAAAAAACTGAGCAATTGAATAACCCATCCTCTGAATTACCTATACTACTGCTTTTGGGAGATTAGGCAAATATTTTGGTTCAACTAGATCACATCACTCAACTTGACTAACATGATATCCAAGGAAGTATGAAATCATCTGACAATATTAGAAATGTTTTCATGTATGATAAAAGCTATTCAAAAAGAAAATATTTTAGCAATATATATTGCTGCAGAAAAAATATACGCATATTAACATTTCTTAAATTATATTTTCAATGCCCTAAAAAAAAAACCTTATCTGTCAATTCTCTCGGAAAGTGAGAAATTATGCTATAAAGCAAATATATTTTACTCATATCAATTCACCTTCCATTGTCTTAGTAAATGCAGCAGGTACTGGTCATATCCTGGCATGAAAACTAATTAGATTGCTCTTAGATAAAGAAGATTATAAACTGAGGCCTTTCAGACCCCAAAAATACTTGTTTCAAAAGCAAACAACCTAAGGATTGTTCCCCATCAGGAAAATTGTTCATCTAGGTATATCCCCTCCCATTTCCTCAATATTCTGACCTTACACCAGCTGGTCAGCCAGTCCTTCAATCCATTTAGACTCCACAGCAGAAATAAAATGCACCCATACTGTAGCTGTAATTCAATTAATCTTCTCCTTGGGTTTCCTCTGCTCTGTGCCAGGGTCGTTCCTAAGGCCATCACTCACTCCAAACTGTCGCACCTGTGCTGCTATTGAAACACCCCTTCCTCCCTTCCACCCCCACCCTCCGCCTCTATCCTCCCAGGCATGGTGCCCTAATCACCTTTTTCCCAGGCACAAAAGCTTTCCTCTGCAAGCGAGGAATGCTACAATCCCCCAAGCATTGGCAAGGAAATATTTAAATGTAATCAGAGGATCTCCCTTTGTTTTATTTTTTTCCTCGGGAAATTAATCTCTCTAAGGTATTCGATGTATTCTTTTGCTCTTCCGTGAGGCGACATCATCCTACAGGGCTGAAGTGGTCACAGCTTGCAAAGGCTAAATATTTTCTTCTCCTTCACTGCTGACACAGATGATACGTGCCTGGTTTCCTCAAGCATCTCTAATTAAATACTTTGCTTCATTTAAATTGTTTTAAACTTGGCTGTGAGAAATGTGTGTGTGTTCCACCCCTCCTCCACCTAGAGTGTGAGTATAGAATCACTGGCAGCTGTGGATCTCCTGATAGCTCCCCACCCCCTCAAACAGTATTTCCCTTTCTACTCTAACAAGCTTGGGAAACTTCTCAGCTCCGTTTTCCACGATAATTGCAAGTCTTTGGCCCTTTTCATGTAGCTCCTAGTAGAAAAGCTAAACTTTTGTTATCTATCTTTATCAGCTTGAAAGAGCTTAGAAGTCAAACTGGGCTTAAATCTCTATTCTACCACTTTGACCTGGAGCCCTGGTGGCGCAGTGGTTAAGAGCTATGGCTGTTAACCAAAAGGTTGGTAGGTTGAATCCAGCAACTGCTCCTTGGAAACCCTATGGGGCCGATCTACTCTGTCCTATAGGGCTGCTATGAGTCAGCATCGACTTGTCGGCAATGGATTTGGTTTTGGGTTCTACCACTTTGTAGCTGTGCGAGCCCAGACAAATTACTTGACCTCTCTGAACTTTAGTTTCATTATTTACTAACAAAAAAGCCAGTTGCTGTTGGGTCAAGTCTGACTCATAGTGACCTCAGGTGTGTCAGAGTAGACCTGTGCTCCCTAGGGTTTTCAATGGCTGAATTTCTGGAAGTAGATCCCCTGGTCTTTCTTTTGAGGAGCCCCTGGATGAACTCAAACCACCAACCTTTAGTGGGATTACCAACCTTATAGAGTTGCTGTGAGCATTAAATGAGAAAATGTATATAAGGTGTCTAGCATAACACCTGAATCATACCATGGACTCAACGAATGTAAGTGCCTCTTCTTCCCATATAGTTATTTACCAGTTACTGACTGTCCTCAAGTTGTAATCAGATATAGTGGGCAAAAATACAGACAGCTCTAGCTGGTACAATGTGATTGCTATCTAACTGATAAGAGACCGACAAACCTGAGGGATTAAGGAAGTCAAAGTTCTAGGGCAGTTGTTCTCAGTGGTGGTAAAAACTCAGATTGCTAGGCTGCAATCCGAGCTTCTGACTCAGGAGGTCTGGGTTGTGGTCTGAATCTGCATCTGTAAGAATTTTTTAGGTGTTGCTGCTGCTGGTGGTCTAAAGACCATATTTTGAGAACCACTGCTTTTGGGGATATGAAAATGAGCAGTTTGGGGGAAAATAGTGGACTTTATAGCATTAAACAAATGTCTCATGTTGAATAGAATCAGAGTTTTGGGGAAACCTCACTAAAGGAGAGCCATGGTCCACAAAAGGTGCCTTCAGTTACTTAGGCAAGGCTCACACAGTGAAAGTATGCTCTCTCATTCAACAAAAGAGCCCTGCTTACAATTTATCCCACAGAATTAAATTGCTCAGTGCAGGCAGGGGCCCCTCTGATTGTATACTCTTAATTTGAGGATAAACAGAGGCCAACAATGACTGAAGTTATCATCTGCCACAATCAAGTGTGGCAGTGAGGGGTGGTGTGAGGACAACCTGCAGACCAGATTGATGACCTGCTGTTGGGGAGAGCAGGGCAGCAGCGCCCACTGACACCCTGAAAAGCAGTTCTGGGTGCGTTATATTGACTCATTTAATCCTCACTAGAATTCTGCAGATGACACAATCCTGCTCGCTAAAAGTGAAGAAGACTTGAAGCTCTTACTGATGAAGATCAAAGACTACAGCCTTCAGTATGGATTACATCTCAACATAAAGAAAACAAAAATCCTCACAACTGGACCCAATAAGTAACATCTTGATACATGGAGAAAACACTGAAGTCATCAAGGATTTCATTTTACTTGGATCCACAATCAACGTCCATGGAAGCAGCAGTCAAGTAATCAAATGACGCATTGCGGTGGGCAAATCTGCTGCAAAAGACCTCTTTAAAGTGTTAAAAAGCAAAGATGTCACTTTAAGGACTAAGGTGCACTTGACCCAAGCCAAGGTATTTTCAATCGCCTCATACGCATAGAAAAGCTGGACAATGAATAAGATGTCCAAAGAAGAATTGATGCCTTTGAATTATGGTGTTGGCAAAGAATATTGAACGTACCATGGACTGCAAGAAGAACAAACTGCCTTGGAAGAAGTACAGCCAGAATGTTCCTTAGAAGTGAGGATGGCGAGATTTCATCTCACATACTTTGGACATGTCCCTGAAGCAGGACATGATGCTTGGTAAAGAAGAGGGTCAACAAAAAAGAGGAAGACCCTCAATGAGATGGATTGACACAGTGGCTGCAGCAATGGGCTCAAACATAATGATTATGCAGGACTGGGCAGTGTTTTGTTTTGTTGTACGTAGAGTTGCTGAGTCGGAACCGACTCTACGGCACCTAACAACAACAGAATTCTATAAGGTAAATATTACCATTGTCACCTTCCCGGAAGTAGGAAACTAAAGCTCAGAAAGCTTAAGTCATTTGCCCATTTCTCTTAATCATTAAGTGACATAAACTGGATTTTTCAGTTCTGACTGCAGAGATTTTGTTTTCATTATGTCATTTCCATTCCCTTTTTTTGTGAAATGAGAGGAATGGAATTCCAGAATCCACAGTTCCTTCTAGCTGTCTCCTTCTGTGATTTATCAGATGTCTTCTTCTAAATCTACAGTAAAATTTTTTAAAAAAAGATGGTTCACACATTCCCAATACAGCCACACAATAGTGTCATTGTTTTAAACTATCAAAAACCAGAGTATTTAGCAAGAACAGATTTTTTTCCACCTGACCTTGATTTTAAGCCTACATTCTTTGACAGAGCTGTCCTTTCCCCCAGGTTACTACGAATGAACTAAAGGAACTTTTGTATCTAGATTAGTTGATGACCTCTTATGAAACAATACGGGCTAGAAATAGAATTGCCAGATTCAGCAAACAAAAATACAAGACACTAGTTTAAATTTGAATTTCACATAAACAATGATTTTTTTTTTTTTTTTTTAGTGTAAGTTTTGCCACATGCAATATTTGGAACATGTTGTTGAGTGCCATCCAGTTGATTCCGACTCATAGAGACCCTATGTGACGGAGTAGGGCTGCCCCATAGGGTTTTATAGACTGCAATCTCTACAAGAGCAGATCGCCAAGTCTTTCTCCCATGGATCCGATTGGGTAGGTTCAAACTGCATATCTTTTGGTTAGCAGCCAAGTGCTTAACCGTTGCACCACCAGGGCTCCTTTTATTTGGAACATAGTTATACTAAGATATTATACATTGTTTGTCTGAAATTCGAATTTAACTGAGTGACTTGAATTTTATCTGACAACTTAGCTGTAAAGGCTCCCCCAGAAGTCATCCTTAGGCTCTGCATTATTAAAAAAGGGGGGATGGGCTAAAAAATTGAACAGTGTGTGTGGTAGGAAAAGATTAGAAAGAAAGTCCCTTTCTTCTTGTGTCAACTATGCACCATTGCTCCTTCTGCTCATTTCACTGTGGCAAGGGAGACTTGTTAACTAGAGCTTCAACATCACTTTATAAATCATTACTCTCTTCCTGTCCATTAACATTACCAAACAGCAGGGGACAACTTGTAGGCTATTATCCTGTAGCCAAGTCCTTGCGTAGAGGTGCATCAAAGACATTAGCTCACCAAATACATCCATACATTTTAACATAGAATTCTTTCCCTAAGACAAGTCTTAAATCCCACTACTGTTATACCGTTTCAAAATTATTTGCCTGTAAATGCCCTGACTTCCACCATATCCTTATCAAATAATCAAGGTTTATAATTTTTACTGTTTTTTCTTTTCGTCATCATCAATAGAACAAAGGCATTAAAAACACCTAAAAATCAGCTAATGCATAAAGTCTATTCAAAACCATGAGGTCTGCCCCTGGGAGCTTTCTTTACTAGGTGCAGGGAATACAAAGATGAGTAAGACACCCTTCGTGAGCCCATTTAAGACAATTGGAAAATTTAAAATAGTTGGAAAATAGTCATCTACCTTTTTAGACTATAGCAAGTACCTGGTGCCCACTCAATGCATGATTATCCTTTTCTTGGAATTACCTCCCTCCTTTCAGAGAAGAGGATCCTGGCAACAATCTGAGTGGATTTTTTGTGTCCCTGACTCCTTGACAATATGGATAGGACCAGAACACACACCTGATCCAAGCTGCCTCAATCTTATCTTCTCACCTGGAAATTTGGAACAGAGACTAAAAGACAAGAACTCAAGCCTCTGAATGTTGTTGGAACTATGATGTGGAGACTGGAGATATGTGGAATAACCAATTCTGTGTGGATTAGAGGCATGGAGAAACCCAGTCTAGGAAGAAAAGGAGAAAGCAGAGAGAATGCAGAGAGAATGGCCTTTTAAATTCATTCATTCACTCACAGTATACTTGTTAAATGTCTTTCACATGTCAAATGCAGCTCTAGACTCTGGAGCAGAAGAGTGAAGATACAAAAGTCCCTTCCCAAGGCTAACAATCAATCAGTTAATAAAATACAAATTGTCAGATAAGTGCTACAGAGAAAAATTTAAAATGGAATAGAAATAAGGAGTTCTGGAAAGCTATAAAGGAGCCCTGGTAGCCCAACGGTTAAGAGCTCGGCTGCTAACCAAAAGGTCGGCGGTTCAAACCCACCCAGCTACTCCACAGGAGAAAAGACCTGCCAATTTGCTCCCGTAAAGATTTCAGCCTACTGACAGAGACTGGAGAAACCCTGAGAGCATGGCCCCTGGAAACCCTTTTAACTCAGTACTGAAGTCACTCTTGAGGTTCATCCTTCAGCCAAAGATTCAAAACAAACAAACAAATCTGTTGCAGTTGAGTCAATTCCGACTTATAGTGACCCTATAGGAAAGAGTCAAACTGTCCTATAGGGTTTCCAAGGAGTGAGTGGCTGGGTGGATTCGAAGTGCTGACCATTTGGTTAGCAGCTGAGCTCTTAACCACTGCGCCTCCAGGGCTCCAGACCAAAGATTAGACAGGCTTATAAAACAAACAATAATACACGTGATTCAACCATGTATACGAGACTAAATGGGCACACCAGTCCAGGAGCAAGGACGAGAAGGCAGGAGGGGACAGGAAAGCTGGATGAATGGAAATGGGGAACCCGTGGCCGAGAAGGGGAGAATGTTGATGTTGTGGGGTTGGCGACCAATGTCACGAAACAATATGTGTATTAATTGTTTAATAAGAAACTAATATGCTCTGTAAACTTTCACCTAAAGCACAAAAAAAAAGACAAAAAAAAATAGGAACATTAAAAAAAAAAGATTTCAGCCTAGGAAACTCTATGAGGCAGTTCTACTCTGTCATATAGGGTTGCTATGAGTTGGAATCGACTCGAAGTTACCCAACAACAACAATAACTGAAAGCTGTAGGACAATTTCAGATAGACCAGTCATGAAGACCTCACTGGGAAGACAAAGACTTGAGGAAGGTGAAGTGGGCTATTTTGGTTCTTCGAAGTTATCCTGAACTCAAACAATTGAGACAGCTGAATTCACAACCTAAAGGCTAAACTACGTTTGTACACACCTACTAATCAAACAACCATCTCCTTCGCTTTTGACCAAGTATTCAGCAAGCACATACTGTACGCCTACTGTGTAAAGTCAGGGCAGACAACTGGCTGGACTGAATATGGAACAGTGACCTGGAGGATAGTGAGAACAGGGACAAGAAGAGGCAGTATGCAGAGTGTGAGATAGCAGGTAAGGGCTTTGGGGATACAGTGCTTTGGACTGAGTCCTATACCTCCTACTTGGATCATGCAGAAGCTCATGGCCCACTCCCTGCACCAGGCCAGAACTATGTGGGACAGGAGAAAAGCAGCTGCCGCCACTCGGGCCTGCCCCCAGGAATGAGGTATCCTGGGGAAATGTCTATGTTCAGTTAAAACATGGAAGTGCTGGTCTAGAACCGAGGTCAGGAGAAGCTACCATGTTTAAAGACCCTGTGGTATGAATAGGAAGCTGTTAATGTTTCACACTTACCGATGGGCTAGAGATAAGGTATTTTGTGCTTATGTTTTATTTAAATAAAGTGTATCAAAAGAAGGGTCAGATATCTGTATTTATGAACAATCAGGCTGTATTCCATTTTCAAATATATGTTTTTATGATGCCATGAAGTCACAGTAATTTGTATAAGCAACAACAGCACTTCCTTTCGGTGAAAGAATAAAGCATAACAACTTTGAGTCTTCACAAGTTAAAAAAGAGCAAATTAATCTCATGGCAAATTATGGGAACCAAAGAAAAGGGAGAGATAAACACACTGAAGGAAAGTAAAATGAGAAAGAATGAATCATTTAGACGGGGAGGAGAAAACAACTGAAATTGGAGGCAATAGAGCAGCTGCTGACAGCTCAGCACTGAGTTCATGACTAGAAGACGCTGAAGGTTGGAACAGTTCTCTTTTTCCTGGAAGGCTGCTAGCCTTCAGGCAGTACCATAAACAAGTGATGCATCTGAATTATAATGCAGCTTAGGGTGTTTTGAATCACTTCAGGCTTTATTAGGTTTCCATATCACTTGAGTCAGGTTACACTGTGCTTGGGAGAGGTGGCTCATATTTGTTCCTTTTCTAGGGGTTACAATATGTTTTGTTTTACTTACATTTTAAAATCTGTAAATATCAAAATTATTAAGATCTCACTTTATCCAGTGTATTAAAATACACCCTGGGCACAACTACCCTTGTATAGTACATAACAGTAAGAGCATGACTCCAACATGGCCCCTGATTATGCAGCCAGCTCCACCTCACCTCTTCTCAGCTCCAGTGATAATGAACCATGGCAGGTCCCATCACACCTGGGTGTTTCAAAATGTTTTTCACATCCATACAGCTGGGCTTCTTACTCTTTTTTTCCTCAAATGTCCTAAAATGCTGTTTTTGCACCCACAACAGTATCTTTCAAGATTCAACTCAATCAACACCCCTCTAGAATTTTCTGAAACATTTGCCTCCATTCCCCAAAACAGAGAATTGAACATTTCCTCCTTTTTCTCCCCTTCTCCCACTGTGCCAATTACACAGTCCTAGTCAAACACCATAGCCCTGGTAGTATGGTGGTTAAGAGCTCGGCTGCTAACCAAAAGGTCAGCAGTTCAAATCCACCAGCTGTTCCTTGGAAACCCTACAGGGCAGTTCTACTCTGTCCTATAGGGTTGCTGTGAGTCGGAACTAAGTCAACGGCACCTAACAACAACAATCAAACACCAGGAGTCCCCCGGTGGCACAAAATGTTAAGCGCTGGACTACTAACCAAAGCTTAGCAGTTCAAATCTACCCACAGGTACTTCTGGAGAAAGGCCTGGCGATCTGCTTCCAAAAGATCATAGCCTTGAAAACCCTATGGAGCACAGTTCTACTCTGCAAAACCTGGGGTTGCCATGAATCAGAATCAACTCATCAGCAACTGTTGTTGTTTTGTTTTGTTTGGGGGTGAGGGTTTAATCAAATACCAGGAGTTCCTGGGTGGTGCAAACCACTAATGCAGCTCAGCTACTAACCAAAAGGTTGGAGGTTTGACTTCACCCAGAGGCACCTCGAATAAAAGGCCTGGTGATTTTCTTCCAAAACATCAGCCATTGAAAGCCCTCTGGAACACAGCTCTGCTCTGACACAAATGAGGTTGCCATGATTAGGATTTTACTCAATGGCAACTGGTTCTAATAATATCCATTACTTAGATGTCAATTCTCTTCTTATCAGACTCAAAGCTCCTCAAGGGCAAGATTGGTGTGTCTATAATTATTAACTAGGAAGGTCTATCCACTAAAAGGCAAGCTATTCAGTCATATGCAGTTTTAATTCTGGTTACATCAACTATCAACTTCTAGATAATTCTCTGATCAAATGTGAATTCAAGCTAAAGCAGGTGATGTCTTCTTTTCAAGCCCACAAACAATGAATTTTAACCTCCAACCATGATCTTGAGCACAATTTGTTTGGGAAGATGCTGCTAACAAGCCACTTCAGTCCTTTTTGGAAGAATAAGAGTAAAGTGAGGAATGGCCACCCTGTCAGTTACTTATCCTCAAAATTTGGGGACGGTACTGTGTGCCATCAGAAAGCCAATCTCTAGCCATTCTCAGAGAAAATTCACCTGAAATCTTTCTCTTCCTAATTCTAATTCAACTGTATCAATCTTTATCTTCCTAATTCTAATTCAACTGTATCCACTAACTGTGGGATATGTCAGTGTGGAAGCTCTGCAACTGAGTCTATCAATAGTGGATTCATTAATTAAATAAGGTTTTATTCATACAATGAAATATAATGTAGTTATTAAAAAAACTGAAATAGAGGCGGAGCCAACAGGGTGCCATAGACAGACATACTATGCCATGACTCTGCAGCAAAGACCCAAAAAAACTAAGTAAAACAGATACAGACGTCAATTCTGGAACCCTAAGCAGCAAATGAAGGGATAAAGAAGTAGATCAAACACTGAATGGAAGGAGAAACTGAAGGAAAACAGAGAAGGAGAAGAGATACAGAATGCAGGTCCCCTGCCAACTAACAAGGCACAGTGTCACCATCTTGGAGCACAGC
>NW_004443971.1:16982192-16990098 GCF_000243295.1 Trichechus manatus latirostris | reverse complement strand
TCTCTGATCAAATGTGAATTCAAGCTAAAGCAGGTGATGTCTTCTTTTCAAGCCCACAAACAATGAATTTTAACCTCCAACCATGATCTTGAGCACAATTTGTTTGGGAAGATGCTGCTAACAAGCCACTTCAGTCCTTTTTGGAAGAATAAGAGTAAAGTGAGGAATGGCCACCCTGTCAGTTACTTATCCTCAAAATTTGGGGACGGTACTGTGTGCCATCAGAAAGCCAATCTCTAGCCATTCTCAGAGAAAATTCACCTGAAATCTTTCTCTTCCTAATTCTAATTCAACTGTATCAATCTTTATCTTCCTAATTCTAATTCAACTGTATCCACTAACTGTGGGATATGTCAGTGTGGAAGCTCTGCAACTGAGTCTATCAATAGTGGATTCATTAATTAAATAAGGTTTTATTCATACAATGAAATATAATGTAGTTATTAAAAAAACTGAAATAGAGGCGGAGCCAACAGGGTGCCATAGACAGACATACTATGCCATGACTCTGCAGCAAAGACCCAAAAAAACTAAGTAAAACAGATACAGACGTCAATTCTGGAACCCTAAGCAGCAAATGAAGGGATAAAGAAGTAGATCAAACACTGAATGGAAGGAGAAACTGAAGGAAAACAGAGAAGGAGAAGAGATACAGAATGCAGGTCCCCTGCCAACTAACAAGGCACAGTGTCACCATCTTGGAGCACAGCTATCAACAACCCTGGACAGAGAGTATGGGAAGGTAACTTCACAGAGCTACCAACAGGAGCCAGAGCACTAGGCAGCCAAAGAAACATGCTTTTCTACCCCTTACCTTTCTGCCCCATACACTACCTCCACCCCTTCCAAAGGGCCACTCTGAGCTGCCTTGGCTAGAGAATTACCAGCCCACCAGCACCTGCCAGCTCCTGCCACGCCATCTTTTTTTTTCCTTTTCCTCTTTTTCTTTCTCCCTCCCACTTAGCCCGTACCTCACCTTAACCCCCTCCTGCCGGGCCACACTGTACCTCCTTGGCTAGACAAGGCTAGAGAGACATCAGCCCACCACCAGCCCAGGTCTGCCCTGCCCCCACTCACTGGCCCCTGCCACGTCATTTTTTTTAATTTATTTTTTTCCCTTTCTTCCTTTTCTTTCTCCCTCCCACCTAGCCCCATACACCATGTCTACCTCTTCCCACTGAGCCACACCACACCACCACAGGTAGAGAGATACCTGTTCACCACCAGCCCAGGTCCACCGTTCCCCTACCTGCTGGTTCTGGCCATGCCATTTTTCTCTTTTTTTCCCTTTCCTCCTTTTCTTTCTCCCTCCCACCTAGCCCATACCCTACCTCTACCCCTTCCCACCAAGCTATGTCATGCCACCTTGGCTAGCGAGACACCAGCCCAATGCCAGCCTAGGTCTGCCCCACCCCCACCGGCGGGCTCTTACTATGCCATTTTTTCCCCTTCCTTTCCTTTCGCCCTCCCACCTAGCCCTGTCCACAACATCTATCCCTTACTGCCAAGCCACACTGCACCACCACAGGTAGAGAGCTACCAGTCCACCACTAGCCCAGGTCCACCCCTGTCCCCACCCTCCAGCTCCCATTGTGCCATTTTTTTCCCTTTCCTGGTTTTCTTTTTGCCTCCCACCTAGCCCTGTACCCCATCTCTACCCCTTCCCACTGGACCACACCATGTTGCCTTGGCTAGAGAGACACTGGCCTACCACCAGCCTGAGTCTACTCTTCCCCTACCCAATGGCTCCCACCACACCATTTTTTTCTCTTTCTTTCCCTTTTCTACCTTTTCTTTCTCTCACATTGAGCTGTGAACACCACCTCTACCCCTCCCACTGAGCCTTGCTGTACCACTGCAGGTAGAGAGCTATGGACCCACGACTACCCTAGGTCCACCTGCTCCCACTCACCCCCACCTGCCCTCATCCAGCAGTCCCTGACGTGCTATTTTATATTTTATTTTGTTTTATTTATTTATTTGTTTTCGTTCCCTCCCACCAAGCCCCACAAGCCACAGCTTTCCACTAAACCACGCCACACCACTGCGGCTAGAAAACCACTGGCTTTCTGCTTTCTACCTCCCACCTAGCCCTGTACGGCACCTTTCCACCTTTCCACCAGCCCTCAGGTCCACACTGCCCCACCCAGGAGCAACCTCTCCTTTTTTTTCTTTCTACTCTTTTTTTTGTTTGCTCCACCAAGAACTGTACCCCCCCCCCTTCCCGCTGGTCCTTACCATGCTTCCATGGCTAGAGTATCCCCAGCTCAGGCCTGATGCTGCACCTGATCAGCACTGCCAATCCCCTCCCACCACTTGACCAGCTGCTGAATGGAGGGAAGTAAGCCTGTACCACTCCCCATCTGACACCCCCACCTATCTGGCATGGGGTTGTGAACACTTCCACACCGCTGGACCAATATCAGGAGGTGGACAGCACCCACCCAGTCCTTCCACAGCCACCTCACCAAACCAGTTAACAGTGAAGCAGGCTCACCCTGCCTGTTGCTGCCCTGCCCACCCAGACAAGGTAGTGAGAGCTATCATGTCCACAGACGAGCAAGCAGCATGGCATGCCTGTCCTATCCCTCCACTCCCGACATATCAAAACAAAACAAAGAAGCAAGATGAAATGAACATAAATCAATCAGTCAATAAAATAATACCTTAATGTCTAAGAAACAGCAGACAATACCAAAACATATTAAAAAGTAGGACAAGATGGCTGCAGCAAGTAACCAAAATAAAGAATTAGATGATCTTCCAGTAGAATAAAGGGCAGTGGAACTGCCTTACAGGGAATTCAAAAGACTAATATTTCCAAGAGATTAAGAAAGAGATCCAAGAAAACACAGAGAAAGAAATAGAACTACTCAGGAAAATAATACAAGAACAAAATGTCAAAATAAGTAAACAATCAGAAATCATACAAAAACAGCAACCAGAAGTCAAAAAGATAAACCATAAAATTTCAGAAATGGACAACTCAAAAGAAGGTTTTAGGGAAAATTTGAAATGATGGAAGACAGAATCAGCAAAATTGAAGACAAATTCATGGACATCACTTTGTTTGAGGAAAAATCAGAAAAAAGTATGAAGAAACCTGAGAATCATGTGAGACACAATCAAGAGCAAAAATTTGTGCATGATCAGAGTTCCAGAAAAGGGGAAGAAAATGGAAAACACAGAAAAGATTGTTGAATATTTACTGGCAGAAAACTTCCCAAATATCATGAAAGATGAGAAGCTGACCATCCAAGAAGCTCAATGAACCCTTATAGGGGAGACTCCAAAAGAAAGTCAGCAAGGCATATAATCACACTTGCCAAAACCAAGACAAAGAAAGAATCTGGAGAGCAGCTTGAGAAAAACGAAAAGTCACTTACAAAGGGGAGCCAATAAAAGTAGACTCTGATTACTCAGCAGAAATTATGCAGGTAAGAAGGCAATGGCATGACATATATACAAAACCTTGAAGGAAAAAAAATGCCAATCAAAAATAAAATATCCTGCAAAACTCTCTCTCAAATATAATGGTGAAATTAGGACATTTCAAGATAAATAGAAATTGAGGGAATTGTAAAAACCAAACCAAACTTACAAAAAATATTAAAGAGAGCCCTTTGGTTAGAGAACCAACAAACCAGACAACAACAGAGCCTAGGACACAGGATAGCATCAGCCAGATACCAAGCTAGGTAAAGAACTCTTAATAATAAAACAAAGCTAAAAGACTTAAAACAGGGAAACAAAAACATCAATCTGTAAATGACAACAACATCAAAACAATAAATCGGGGAATAAACAATGTAGGTACAGAACTTTCAAATGGAGAGGAAGTCAAGGCAATATCAATTAATAAAAGATGGTTCAAATTTAGGAAGATATAGGAAAATTTCAAGGTAACCACAAACAAAGTGAACAAACCTACTCATCAGAATAAAATAGAAGGAAAACATAATGTCTCAGTAACACAAAATCTATAATAATAAAAGAAGAGAAAATCTACTAACAAAAGGAACCCAGCACAGGAAAGTAAGAGGAACAAAGGGAACATCAGCACCAAAAAAATAGTGCAACAATATAATAGCAATAAACTCATACCTATCAATAATCACACTGAACATAAATGGCTTAAATGCACCTGTAAAGAGACAGAGTGGCAGAATGGATAAAAAAGCATGACTCCTGAATATTGCTGTCTACAAGAGACCCACCTTAGACACAAAGACGTAAACATATTAAAATGAAAGGATGGAAAAAATATATCAAGCAATCAGCAACCAAAAAAGAGCAAGAGTGGAAATACTAATCCTCAGATAAAATATACTTTAAGGCAAAATCAACAATAAAAGACAAGGAAGGATATTATATAATGATTAAAAGGACAATCCATCAAGAAGACATAACCTTAATAAACACCTACGCACCCTAGACAGGGCTCCAAAATACATAGAACAAATTCTAATGGAGCCCTGGTGGCTTAGTGGTTAAGAGCTTGGCTGCTAACCAAAAGGTCAGCAATTCGAATTTACCAGCCACTCCTTGGAAACCCTATGGGGCAGTTCTACTCTGTCCTATAGGGTCGCTATCAGTTGGAATCAACTCAACAGCAATGGGTTTTTATAACAGCACTGAAAAGAGAAATAGACAGCTCCACAATAATAGTAGGAGACTTGAACATACCACTCTCAGTAAAGGACAGAACATCTAGAAAGAAACTCAACAAGATGCAGAAGATCTAAATGCCACAGTCAACCAACTTGGCCTCATAGACATATATACAACACTTCCACCCAACAGCAGCAAATTATACATTCTTTTCCAACTCACATGGGACATCCCCAAGAATAGATCACATTTTAGGCCGTAAAACAACTCTCAATAAAATCCAAAACATTGAAATAATACAAAGCATTCTCTCTGATTACAAAGCCATAAAAGTAGAAATCAATAACAGGAAGAGAAAGGGAAAAAAAATCAAATACATGGAAACTGAGTAACACCTTATTCAAAAAAAAAAAAAAGACTGAAATAGATTTATATGCATCTGCATGATAAGATGTCCACTATAAAGTAAAATAATCAATAAGGGAAGTATATATTGATGCATTTCATTGTGTTAAAGTATATGTGTGTGTGTGTATACACACATAGATAGGTAGGTAGGTAGAGATTTGTGTATGCATAGGAAAACAACTTGAAGTATACATAAAAATCTATAAGAAGGAGTTATTTTTTTGAGGGCAGTGTTATAGGAAACGTCCACTTTTTGTTATTCCTAGTATTTTAAATTTAAAACTACTAGATTTTTTACCATTAGAAAAAATCAATAAATAACAATATAGAAAATTGACTGCAAGCACTGGATGTGAGAATGTTTTTAAGGTTCATTTATAAAGCAGTCTAATATATGTGTAATTGGAATCCCAGAGACAGTACAGAGAGAACACGGGAAAGAATAAATATTTGAAAAATAATAGCTGGTAATTTTCCATAAAGAAGCATTGGTGATTCAATGGTTAAGAGCTCAACCGCTAACCTAAACGTTAGGGGTTGGAACCCACCAGCCTCTCCACTGGAGAAAAGAACTGGCAATACGTTCCTGTAAAGATTACAGCCTAGGAAACCTTATGGGGCAGTTCTACTCTGTCATATAGGGTCACTGTGAGTTGGAATCGACTGAATGGCAGACAACAACGACAACAATTTTCCATAATTACTGACAGATAGCAAAATACAGATCCAAGAAATTCAGAAAACACTAAGCAGGATAATTAACAAAAACAACTAATACCAAAAAAAGTAATTTATCTATGCCATGTGTCATATTCAAAATTGCTGAAAACAAAAGAGAAGAGGAATATTTTGAAGGCTGCCAGAGAAAAGATACTCAGTAGATACAGCAGAACAAAGAATCACAGAAAACCTCTCGTCAGAAACAACGCAAGCTGGGAAAAGGACTGACGTCTTTAAAGTGCTGAAAGACAAACTGCAAATCCTAAGTTCTATACCCGGCAAAATGTTTTTTTCAAAAATGAATTATAAATACTTTCTCAAACAAACAAAAAACTAAGAGAATTTATTGCCAAGAGATCTACCCAAGAGATGATACAGGAAGTTTTTCAGGCAGAAGGAATGTTATACCAGATAGAAACTTAAATCTACAGAAACAAACAAAGAGTGCTAGAAACAAAATAAAGGGAAATAAAATAAAATTCATTTTTATTGCCCTAAATATAACTGACAACTTAAAGCAAAAAGTGTAGCTATGTATTGGCTTTATAGCATATGTAAACATACAATGTATAGCAATAATGGCACATAACAAAAACCCATTGCCATCTAGTCTATTCCGATTTATAGCAACCCTATAGGACAGAGTAGAACTGCCCCATAGGGTTTACGAGGCTGTAAATCTTTAAGGAAGAAGACTGCCATATCTTTCTCCCACAGAGTAGCTGGTGGTTTTGAACTGCCGACCTTTCAGTTAGCAGACCAGCGCTTAACCGTTGCACCACCAGGGCTCCTATAATGGCACATAGGGTGGGCAAAAGGAATTGGCAAAATACTGTTGTAAGGTCTCTACACTACACGTGAAGCAATGTAGGATTACTTGAAGGTAGACTCTGATTAAAGATGTATATTGTAGACACTAGTATCAGTGGCATCACAAGGGGTATGAGGGGTGTGTAAAGCACCCCCTGACACTGTCAGAGGAGGTGACACCAAAATGGCTGCAGGGTCCACGTCAATGGCAGTGTTAGGCAGGTTGGTGCTGCCAGAAGAGCGGCCACCAAGACAGTGGCATGACTAGGGTTGGTGTCACCCATCATCCAATGTGATAATTCATCACCACCACCAATCCCCACCCACCAATCACTACTGTTAGTGTCACCCAGTGCAGTAATTTGTCACACTTCCACCCCCATCACCCACCAGTCAGGGTGCAGGTGGCTGGGTGGTGATACCCGCCATTGGGCAGAGAGGAGGGTCTCTACCTTGGCCAATGGGAGAGGGGAGGAGCTGTAGGGAGCCTCATGAGGAGAGGCCAGGAGAGGTGGGGCCTTGTGGCTCAATGTGGAGCTTGGCCCTGTGTGGGGGGAATGGGATGAGGCCAGGCCAATCCACCCTTGAGGAAGGGGTTTTCACTGGACAGCTGCACTCACCTCCGTTGGCAGGGCGGATACCATGTGTTGCCGCATTTACATACGGGTGTAGATCAAGGAAGGAGCCCTGGTGGTGCTGTGGTTAAGCTCTCGGCTGCTAACCTAAAGGTCAGCAATTAGAATCCACCAGCTGCTCCTCAGAAGAAAAATGTGGCAGTCTGCTCCCATAAAGATTACAGTCTTGGAAACCCTATGGGGCAGTTTTACTTTGTCCTATAGGGTTCCTATGAGTTGGAATTAACTTGGTGGCAATGAGTTTGGTTTTGGTATCTTTTATGAACATATATGAAAAATCTTCAACAAAATATTAACAAATTAAAACAAGCAATATATAAAAGGCATAATAAATCTTAACCAAGCAAGCTTATCCCAGGAATGCAAGGCTGGTTCAACATTCCAAAACTGATCCATGTACTTCACCATATTAACAAAGTAATAAAAGAAATGACATATAATCATCTCGATAGATGCAAAAAAGTATTTGACAAAATTCAATATCCATTTATTATAAAATCTCTCAGGAAACTAGGAACAGAAGGGAATTTCCTTAACCTGATAAAGGCAAACTACAAATAATCTACAGCTAAAATGATAATTAATGGCAATGACTATACTTAGTGACTGAATTCCTCCCCCCTCCCAGGTGGTGCAAATGCTTTGTGACCACCTACTAACCCAAAGTTTGGTGGTTACCACTCACCCCGCGTCACTGCAGAAGAAAGGCCTAGTGATCTATT
>NW_004443971.1:16980146-16981656 GCF_000243295.1 Trichechus manatus latirostris | reverse complement strand
GAAGACTCAATATTTTAATACTGTATTGTAATATTCTACAACAGTATGCAATATTGTAATATTGTACAATTTTGTAAAGACAACATTGTGAAGACTCAGAATTAATCTATAGATTCAATGCAAACTAAATCAAAATCTAAGCAGGGTATTTCTGGTTTTGTTTTTAAAACAAAAATCAACAGTCTGATTTTAAAATATATATGGGAAGACAAAGAAAGGAGAATAGTCAAAACAATTTTGGAAAAGAACAAAATTGACTCACATTATCCGATTTCAAGACTTACTATAAAGCAAATGTAATAAAGACAATGTGATAAAGATATAAATGTAATAAAGATACTATGTAACGTAATAAAGATACAATGAACAATAGAACAGAAGTCCAGAAATAGACTCACACCAATATAGTCAACCGATTTTTTTACCAAGGTGCAAAGGCAATTCCCGTGGTACTAGAAAAATTAGACATTCTTACTTTTTAAAAATAGCCTTAATACATAAACCAAAAACCAAATCCATTGCCATCAAGTCGATTCTGACTCATAGTGACCCTATAGGACAGAGTAAACTGCCCCACGGGGTTTCCAACACTGTAATCTTTACAGAAGCAGATTGCCACTTCATTTCTCCCGAGGAGCAGATGGTGATTTTGAACCACTGACCTTTCAGTTAGCAGCCGAGTGCTTAACCACTGCACCACCAGGGGTCCATCCTTGATCTGTGCCTGTATGTAAATGTTTCTAGAAGGTTTATTCACAATCACCAAAAACACATGTCCTTCAACTAGTTCATGGGTAAATAACTGTGTTACATTTATTCAACGGAACACTATTCAGCAATAAACTGGGGTAAACTTGATTGACTAAAAAACATGGATGAATCTTAACTGCATGTTACTAAGGCAAAACTATAGAGACTGAAAACAAGCTAGTGATTGACAGAGGTGGGGTATGGAGTGGGGTTGATTGCAAAACAGCAGAATGAGAGATAGGGATGATAGAAAAGTTTTGTATCATGACTACGGTGAGAGAAACATAATGCTATGCATTTGTCAAAACCCATAAAATCGTACACCACAAAGAGTGATTTTTTTTTTACTATATGTAACTTATTTTTAAAAATTAACCAGGAAGCGCGGGAATCCAAAATGGAATATAAACTAAAACAAATGAGTATCACCAGTAATAAAGCGTATCAACATCATGCACTTCCTCATAGATTCACTGGAATGGCACACGATATCTGTGGTAGTTTTGCCCAAAATGCAAAACCTCAATCGAATCATGGGCAAACATCAGATAAACCCAAACTGAGAGATATT
The DNA here is from genome assembly GCF_000243295.1 of Trichechus manatus latirostris. Classification (NCBI taxonomy): domain Eukaryota; kingdom Metazoa; phylum Chordata; class Mammalia; order Sirenia; family Trichechidae; genus Trichechus; species Trichechus manatus. Next base: position 16,980,335 of record NW_004443971.1, on the reverse strand, counting down.
TCACATAAAGATCTGATCAGTAGTTTTCAAAAGTGTCAAGGTCATGAAAGACAGTGAAAAACTAAGGTACTGTCGCAGGTTGTAGGAGACTGAGACATGACAACTAAATGCAATGTGAGATCCTGGATTGGATCCTGGGAACAGAAAAAAGGACATTAATGGAAAAACTGGGAAAATCGGAATAAAGTC
>NW_004443971.1:16978357-16979288 GCF_000243295.1 Trichechus manatus latirostris | reverse complement strand
TGGGAGATGCCTGCAAGTCTCTATATATTTGATAAAGGTCCTTGGGAGGCAATATAATGGAATTCTTAGCATATTACAATCAGAGTCTATCACATACTTGAGGGCATGTATGAGTACTATTGCAAATATTTTGGTATCCTGGGCATCTTCAGTTAAAGCCACAGAATAGAATACAATCTATGGGCTTCAATTTCCTGCTCAAGATCATCTAATAGCAATAACGTGAATTGCTACAGACGGTTAATAAAAATTATACTAATGAATTTGTAGTGCACAATCTCTCTAGGTGGTCTTTATTCTGGTAGAATCTTTAGCTCATTTCCTTAAACATTTAAATCAGTCACTGTTGTAATACTGCAAAGCCTGCCCAGGAAGCGGAATCTCTGAGCTGATCGGGAGATATTCTGGAGTATGCTTTTCTGGTATTGAGTTGGTGCTGTTATACTATGTTACGTTATGAATGCTATAGCTAATATTTCTTCCAGCAGATACTCTTTTGCTAATGATGAGGGTCACTAACCAAGCCTTTCTCTGGCCTTCAAAACTATATTTGCTTCAGCATAGAGAGATTGTTGAAGAGTATCAATTTCAAGTTCACATAATAATGATTGGGCAAAGTAGCATTTTTAAAAATTCCCCAAATTGGAAGGACCCATCTCTTTTAATACAGATAATAATATTCTCATAAGGCTCTTAATAATGATCATATGAGCAATGAGAGGTGATGCTGGTAATGTGTATCATTTTAACTATATCACAAATGTTTTAATTCCTTAATTTTAAGGGTCCCATGTCAGTGACCACCAAAAAGCACTTCTGTTGAGTGACTCCTATTTTATCTCATTTTAAAAGAAAGAAAACTTCCCAACCTATGAACCTAGGAAGTAGGGTAAGGCCTCAACCACTTCAGCCATTCACAAACCAAATATTA
>NW_004443971.1:16880590-16976807 GCF_000243295.1 Trichechus manatus latirostris | reverse complement strand
CGAGGCATTCCATTTCTGAGTCTTCTTACTCTACTCTTTTACCCAAGCTAAGATTTTCGACTTTTAACCTAATAGCAAAATAACAATTCAGCATGTTTCCAGAGTGAAAACAAGGATTGTGCTGATATTACATTTACAACCGCAACTTCCCTGTGTTATTCTTTTCTCTCTTCCTTCACTCAGGGTCTTTTATCAGTCAGTCAGCTAAGGTCAGACTCACCTCAATGGCTCAGCACACCAGTCTTGTTTCCATTATGTTTGCAGGCAGAAAATCTGAATCTTTGCAATGCTGACCTGATTGTTTTACAAGCTATTGATTATGGCTATCAAGTTCCAACAGTTCACTGGGGTCAGTCTCTGGGAAGAGAGCAGACAGGCAGAGCAGCCACATTCCTCTCCCTGTTGCGACTAGACTGACTTCTCCGTTAGTTAGATTTGGAAGTAATTAGAATAAATCACTGCAGGACACGGCTTCTGTCTATTCTGTAGTGTCACTCTTGATTCGCCTCGATTTTTGGCCATACATCAGAGTATATATCTGGTATGTAATGAGGAATGTACCGAGTGGAAAGGGGAGGTCAGCGGGAAGTGGATGGGCCCTCGACAGGAAGGATTATAGTTACTGACACACAAATAAATGGCACGGATCACAATCCACAACACTCAAGAAGTGTAAATCTCACATTTGACATACCCTTTGGCAAGAGATAGACTTTATGAATCTTTTTCATATCACTAGAGCCGTCTTATGCAAGGATACCCTGTCCTGACATAATTCTCAACCCCAAGATGCTTTCCTCACCTACCAGGAATATATTTTTTCACTGTAATTTTTTCAATGTAGTACACCTTTAATACAATAGTCGCTAAACTGCACCACTTTTGCCTCATATATGATTCTCTCCTCCCAGACTACTTGTTTTCTAATCTTGTAATTCCTTTAATAAAACCATGTGAGGTAGAGTTATGTCATTCTCCACTGCATAGATGAAGAGGCTGAGGTGAAGTGAGATTAAGCGGTTTTCTCAAAGAAAAACACAAATATTAAATGGTAGAAACTAGATTTGGACCCATTGAATTGGCCTCTGAGCTTACGAGTTTAACCACTGCACCATATTGTCCCCTTTTCATTGAATCAACCAACCAACCACCAGCTCTGTGCCTGCCTTTTTGCTTGTTGCTGGGAGAACAAAGATGAATTTCTCACTGTCCCAATCCTTAAGTAGCTCACATAGGGACCCTACAGGACAGAGTAGAACTGCCCCATAGAGTTTCCAAGGAGAGCCTGGTGGATTCAAACTGCCAACTCTTTGGTTAGCAGCCGTAGCTCTTAACCACTATGCCACTAGAGTTTCTCACAAAATAATAGCAAGTGCTAAATAGTTTTATTATAAGGGTACTAGTTATAATTGTTGTCTATTGTGCATGGTAGAGTCGGTTCTGATTCATCGTGATCCTATAGGACACAGTAGAGCTGCCCCAGAGGGCTTCCTAGGCTGCAAATCTTCACAGGAGCAGATCACCGGGTCTTTTCTGCCATGGAGCAGCTGATTGGTTTGAAACTCTGACCTTTTGGTTAGCAGCCAAGCACTTAGCCAGCTTAGATTTATTACTCGTTATATGCCAGGCACTGTTTGAAATGCTTTTCATACTTTATTATAACTCATCGAGGTAGGTACTACTGTCATTCCCATTTTATAGATAAGAAAAGCAAGACACAGGAATGTATAATTGCTTGCTCCAGGACAGCCAGATATGAAGGAGAGGATTTGAGATGCTAAGAAAAGTGGAAAGTGCCAGAAAAGGTGCAGATAAAGAGTTAGATTTCACAGAAGAAAATATTTTCTTTCAGTTGAGAAGACTCAGGGAAGACTTTATGGTAGAGCTGGCATTTGCTCTCAACCTTGAATTCTAACAGGATGTAATAGGATGAGCTAAGACATCACCACCACCACCTGCTTCGACTGAGTTGACTCCAGCTCATGGTGGCCCCATGTGTGTCAGAGTAGAACTGTGCTCCGTAGGGTTTTCGATGGCTGATTTTTTAGAAGTAGATAGTCTGGCCTTTCTTCTGAGGCACTTCTCCATGGACTTGAACCTCCAACCTTTTGGTTAGCAGTAGAGCATGTTAACCATTTACACTACCCATGGATTCCTGTACATGTACAACCACTGTCAATTTTTCATATATGGTTGGAATAATCATTAAAATATGAGATGATGCCCCTGATTTGTATTGAATCTTTCAGAGTGTTACATAGGATCACATGAACATAGTGAATATCTTAATGAATGACTTCTTATACTTTCAAAAAAAACTACACTCCAGATACTAAGCTATTCAAAGTAATCCAGACAAGGTGGAATCCAAGAAAATCACTTGCTATTCATTTTGATGGTTGAAAGTTTTTTGAAATAGTTACAGGGATTGACATGAAAACTTCCATGCAGATCAGTGGTTTATATAAACTTGTTTACACATTCACATCGCTAGGAGAGCTTTGAAAAATACTGATGCCTGGGACCCCCCCTGCAGAGATTCTGTCCTATCTGGTCTGAGACACACCCTGAGAAACAGAAATTTTGTACATTCGCAGAAATCTAACCCACAGCCAAGACTGAGAGACACTGATGTAGTCTACAATGACGACTCCGCGGTGATCTTTTCACCCAGCTTGTACAATGTGATCATATTGGTCCTGTTAACTCAATCTGACATTTAGTCCTCCTCACAATCAATCCTAAAATAATTAACTGTAGAATTATGTGGAAACCCTGGTGGCGTAGTGGTTAAGAGCTACAGCTGTTAACCAAAATGTCGGCAGCTCAAATCCACCAGGCACTCCTTGGAAACTCTACGGGGCAGTTCTACTCATTCCTATAGGGTCACTATGAGTTGGAATCGACTTGATGGCAATGGGTTTGGGTTTTTTTGGTTGGTAGAGTTATGTAATACATCACTGAACAAGTCAAAATTACTTCAGGAACCCTGCCACCTTCCCTTTATTTTCACTCCATGTCAGCATCACCCAAATCCATCAATTATATTTTACATAGCTTGCCTACACTTTATCCTAAAGGTGTTAAGGACACAAGCTATTAATGAATTAACTACTCTGATGATAGTTTGGGTTAAAGGAGGAGCTATAAAAGTAAAAGGAAGATAGCCAGACATAGAGGAAAGAGCATGGACTTTGGTATCTGAAAATCCTAGACACTAATTTTGATACCTACTACCTTGCTATTCAAGGTATGTCCATGGACTAGCAAGAAGCACTGGCACCACTTGGGAGATGATTCAAGATGCAAATTCTCAGAACCCATCGCAGACCTACTAAACCAGAATCTACATTTTAGCAAACCCTTCAGTGAGCTGGATGTCTGTGGTAGTTCAAGAAGCACTGACTTGCTGGATATGGAATATATTAATTGGCGCAAACAGTTAAGCACTCGACTACTAGCAAGTTGGTACTTCAAACCCATCTAGAGACTTCTCGGAAAACAGTCCTGGCTATCTGCTTCCAAAAGGTCGCATCCTTGAAAACTCTATGGAGCACAGTTCTACTCTGCACACCTGGAGTCGCAATGAGCTGAAATGGACTTGATGTCAACTAACAACAATAGAACATTATAAGAGCTTATATTTCTCTTTTACTCAGATGGACTTCACAGGTAAGTGGTCCAGAGATAATATTATGCTTCACGGTGTAGAATCTACACTATCAGGACTTTTCAGTTCTTCCCAATGGTTTTCTTCTCACAATCTAAGAAGGCTGTTGGAACACCATCCATCATATCTATATTCCTGCCATCAGAAAGAAGAAAGTGTGGGTGTGGGTGTGTGGGAGATATGCACCCTCCCTTTAAGGACTCTTCTCAGAAGACATACATATTTGCTTACATCCCATTGACCAGAGCTTACTCTCAAGGCAACATCTAGGTCAAGGAATGCTTTAAATATAGTCTTCATTTCAGGTAGTCTGATAAGCAGCTAAAAGTCAGGACAGTTTATTACTGATGAAATAGGAACAAATGAATATTAGGGAACACCAGCATTTTCTGACACGAGGCCTTTGTCATATTGCTTAATCTACTTGAATCTCATATTCCTCTATGCAAAACTTGAATGGTAATATCTATGTAATAAAATTGTTATAAAGATGAAATGAGAAGAATGTAAAATGCCTCACACATAGTAGGACCAGTTTCCCAGTTTCCATCGAGTCATCGCTGACTCATGGAGACCCCATGTGTATCAGATTATAACTGTGCTCCATAGGGTTTGCAATGGCAGATTTTTCAAAAGTAGATTGGCAGGCTTTGCTTCTGAGGCAACTCTGTGTGGACTTGAATCTCCAACCTTTCAGGTAGCGACCAAGCGTATTAACCATTGGCACTACCCACGGACTCCCAATAAATAATAGTTCTTATTATTTTAGAAGGAATATTTTGAGAAGTCACTGTCTCTTTTTTAATAAGGCTGGTCAAAAAAGTAACAAGTAAATGTTAGAAATATTAAACAATTTATTTGGTAATTTTGTCTTTCAGAAAACTCAGCTGAGAACAGATCCCACGAAGGTTTAGTTGACTTGTCATGGTTTGAATTATGTCCCCCCAAAAATGTGTGTATCAATTTGGCTGGGCCATGATTCCCAGAATTGTGTCATTGGCCTCCATTTTGTAATTGTGATTTTATGTTAAAGAGGATTAGGGTGGGATTGTAACACCACCTTTACCCAGGTCACATCCCTGATCCAATGTAAAGGGAGTTTCCCTGGGGTGCGGCCTGCACTACCTTTTATCTCTCAAGAGATGAAAGGAAAGGGAAACAAGCAGAGAGTTGGGGACCTCATACCACCAAGAAAACAGTGCCAGGAGCAGAGCATGTCCTTTGGACCTGGGGTTCCTGTGCGGAGAAGCTCCTAGTCCTGGGGAAACATTGACGAGAAGGCCGAGAGAGAGAGAAAGCCTTCCCCTGGAGCTGATGCCCTGAATGTGGACTTTTAGCCTACTTTACTGTGAAGAAATAAATTTCTCTTTGTTAAAGCCATCCACTTGTGGTATTTGTTATAGCAGCACTGGATGACTAAGACACGACTACAGTAGCATTTTCCCTCCACTGCACAGTGGTAGTCTCACCTGTCATTCTTCATCACCCCTAAGTGAGGGTCCGTGTATGAGAAAAGCAGCATAGCCTAGGAGTTAGGAGATGGACTCTGAAGCCAGACAGCCTGGTTTTGACTTTGACTTATCACTTTACAGATGTGCAATTTTGGTTAAATTACTTTTCTGCATCTGTAAACTTGAAATAATAATACTTACTTCACAGGGTTATTGTGATGATTACCCAAGTTAATAAGAGTAAAAGCACTTAGAACAGTGCCTAAACCAAACCAAACCCTTTGGTGTCAAGTCAATTCCAACTCATAGTAACCCTATATATAGGGCAGAGTAGAACTGCCCCATAGGGTTTCCAAGGAGCGTCTGGTGGATTTGAACTTCCAGCCTTTTGTTTAGCAGCTGAACTCTTAACCACTGGGCCACCAGGGCTCTCAGCCCATAGTAAGAGTTATATAAATATTAGCTGTTATTTTCAATTATGAAGTATGAGGTGAATTGTGTGTACAGGAAGTCTTTTCCTTCAGCAGGCCTTTGCTCTCAAGGGTGCATAAGTTTACCAGCTGGGGCTTAGTTAATATGCAAAGGTCATTCATACAGCTAATTCTTGGCTTAGAAAGTATATGAAAAAAATCGATAAATACACAATTAAAAAGAAAAGGAATTAGGTTTTTCATATTTACATTGCCATCTCTCTTAGGAGCCTTCTTGATAAATACTCACTGATACTGCAATCAATAAAGGGGAAGATTTGAGATCATACCTCCCAAGAAATTGGCAGCAAATGGGGAGAAAGCTCACTGAAGTCCTCGAGGATATAAAAGAAGAAAGTTAATTTCTGATCAAATATTTAGCTGAATGAGGGTGATTCAAAATTTGCCTCGTTTATAACAAGTTGAAGGTTTTCCTTTTGACGGGAGCAGAACTCCCAATCCATTTGCAGGCATGTGGTTTACATTGTTCTTACCTAATGAGATATAGAATAACTCCTAAATATTGATACATTAGAGGCATGCTTCACTCAGCATGAAGGTTTGAGACATCAATGATACCTTGAGCATCCTCAGGTTCCAACAACTTGTCAGACAAATTAGCACCTTCTCAACCAAGTGTAAAATTGAGTTTCACATTTCTCCCTCGTGGGGGGAAGGGAACGAAGGAGAAAATCACTCTGGTTTAATACTTTTTTTGTTAAGACAAATACAGAGAGCCTTATCATCTCTGAATGGCTCTCCCTGACCTCTTGATTTTTAATTCATTGGTTTTAAATGATCCTTGACAGTCAAGATCCTTTGGTCAACTACCGTGTGTGTGGAAGACGCTGGCTTTCATTAGTCAAACCTATTTCTCTTTTGATGTATTTTAACAAGCTAGTGTAAGAGAGAGAAAAATTATAATTGCACTAATACCTGATTTAAAAAAAAAACCATAAATCAGTTCACAACTTAAAATAATATATATGGTCAATTTTTAAAAAATTTTATAGACATTTTAAAGATTTGGTGGAGTCCCAGATTGCGGGATGAGTTGACCATTTCAGAGAGTAAGAGGATCACACTATCAGCTCTAAAATTCCTTCATGGAAGTTTAATATAATGTAAATTATATTAAATACAATGTAAATTATATTAAACTTGTAATTTCATGCAATATAAATGATTATATATGTCCCATATGTATAGAGGAACCCTGGCTGTGCAACGGTTAAGCGCTCAGCTGCTAAGCAAAGGGTTGGCAGTTGGAACTCGCCTGGCAACTGCTAGGGAGAAATAGCTGGCCATCTGCTCCCGTAAAGATTGCAGCCAAGTAAACTACCCTACGGGGCAGTTTTACTCGGTCACATGGGGTTGCTATGATTGGAATCTACTCAAAGTCACCTAACGACAACAACATACGTACACATATCTGCATATGGAAACGCTGGTAGCATAGTGGTTAAGAGCTACAGCTGCTTAACCAGAAGGTTGGCAGTTCAAATCCACCAGGTACTCCTTGGAAACACTATGGGGCAGTTCTACCCTGTCCTATAGGTTTGCTATGAGGTGGAATCAACTTGATGGCAACAAGTTTGGTTTTTTTTTTGTTTTAATTTTTTTTACAAATAGCTTTTCATGTTTTAAAGTGGAATCAAATGCATTAAAAACTTTGAAAAGTATTTGGATTGTTATTGTCATTATAGTAAAATGGAATCTTTCTAAGGATTCAGCTTATAGAACCCCCCCAAGCTCCAGGAAAATTTCCCCACTCCTCAAAAAAAGAATCTCTTTGGTGGCTAATTCAACCCTCAGTGCCCAGCAACAGATGGACATTAAAAAGCAAAGCTCATGTGAACAGGAAGGATGGCGGCCAGAAGAGACTTTCCCTGATACCCTGAATGACCAGCTTGCTCAGCAGGAGGAAGGATGAGCTGTCACGGACAGCCAGCATTGATTCATATGAAAACACTTTTTCAGTGGAAGCCAAAGCAAGTAGGGGAGGGACAGAAGTCAGAAGAGGCAAGGAAGAAGAGATGAAAGAAGAAACCATAGAAATACAGAACTAAAAGAAATCTGAGCACTTATCTCCTTGTTGTTGTTGCTGTCGAGTCACTTCCAACTCATAGCGACCCTCTAGAACAGAGTAGAACTGCCCCATAAGGTTTACAAGGAGTGGCTGGTGGATTCGAACTGTTAATCTCTTGGTTAGCAGCTGAACTCTTAACCATTGCACCACCAGGGTTCCTCATCTCCTCTAATCTCTCATTTTTCAGAAAATGGGGAACTAGAGCCCTGAGTGGCCCTCTCATAGTCACGTCGTTACCCCGACTCCCGGAACAATGGCTTTTCATTTGTTGACAATGCTCTTGGGATTGACAGCAACAGCAAGGACAGCAGTAGTTACAGTAAACGCAGCATATTTCCATCAGTGGTGGGTATACCCAGCCATAGACACTCTGGCAGAGAAGATAATCAATGACAGAAAGCCAGATGTGCAACAGCTTTGGGGAGGGAGGCCCCTCAGTGGGGAGTAGGATGGAGGGTCACTTGGTTCCGAGCAGCCTCTGGACCATTCATGTGTCACTTCAACACAGTGGTTAAATGCCTGGCTCAAAACTGGAAGTTTGGTGGTTTGAACCCATCCAGTGGCTTCATGGGAGAAATAGCTAGCAATCTGTTTGCATAAAGATTACAGCCTAGGAAACACTATGGGGCAGTTCTGCTCCATCACATGGGGTCACTATGAATTTAAAACTGACCCAAAGGTACCTAATAACCACAGCACTTAGAAGACAGCTACTCCTTGGCTGAGGACACTGAACTGGTCTCTGGCATATTTCTGACATCTATCACAGAGTTCCTCATTGATTAAACCTATAAACCAAGGTGTTCTTCAGAAAACAAAATATTAGCAGAGATTATCTGAGAAATTTGATTCATCATGCAGACATTGAAAATGGTTAACTTTATTATACTCTTAAAAAAGGAATTTTAAACATGGAGTAAAACATTGTAATGTTTGTTGTTTATAATTCAGATGAAACTAACAATTGCTAGGTGTCAACTTTGTGCCAGAAACTGTGCTGAGGGTTTTCATTTAGGGAATTTTATTTCATCTTCATAGTAACACTGTAAGTCAGAGTTTTGTTATTACCCAAATGCAGCAACCAAAGTCCATATAAGTCTAGTAATATATCGAAAGTCATACACACAACAAGTGATTGAGCTGGGATTTTTCCTTCCAAGTCTTTCAACCACAAGTCCAGAGTTCTCCACCATGTCATACTAAGGAGGCATATGGAACAGAGAAGAGAGTTTTATTAGCTATGGAGTAAGATCATCCTGGATCCAAATCCCAGTTTGAAGCTCAGTAGTTATGTGACCATGAGCAAATGACTTAACCTCTCTGTGCTTCTGTGTCGTCTTTACAAAACAGGGCAGATAAAACCTGTCTTGATGAGCTCTTGTAAGGATTATATGTCTCTAATGCATATGATGCAACTAATACACGCAAATTATGTAACGTGAACTTTCGGCCATTTTGTTCACTGCACTTAAAATCTCTAGCACATAAATAAAATAGTATTTAGCATATAGTATGCGCTCAATAAATATTTGTAGAATAACAAAATTAAGTCAGCTGTCATACAGTAGGAGCTCAAAAAATGGCTGCTATTGTTATGGACGCAGCAGTCAAGAAATCAAGCGACATACTACATTGGGCAAATCTGCTGCAAAAGACCTCTTTAACGTGTTGAAAAGCAAAGATGTCACTTTGAGGACTAAGGTGCCCCTGACTCAAGCCACATTTTCAATTGCCTCATATACATGCGAAAGCTGGACAATGAGTAAGAAAGACTAAAGAAGAATTGATGCCTTTGAATTATGGTGTTGGGGAAGAATATTGAATATACCATGGACTGCCAGAAAAATGAACAAGTCTGCCTTGGAAGAAGTACAGCCAGAGTGCTCCTTGCAAGTGAGGTTGGCGAGACTTCGTCTCACATACTTTGGACATGTAATCAGGAGGGACCAGTCCCTGGAGAAGGACATCATCCTTGGTAAGGTAGAGGGTCAGCGAAAAAGAGAAGACCTTCCACAAGATGCATTGACACAGTGGCTACAACAATGGGCTCAAATATAGCAACAACTGTGAGGATGGCAGAGGACTGGGCAGTGTTTGGTTCTGTCATACGTAGGGTCACTATGAGTCGGAACCAACTCGACAGCACCTGAAAATAGCATTGTTATTGAAACGATGGAGAAAATTTGTTGTGATGCCATGTTTATAAAATTACTCTCTCATGATAATGAAGAATTCAGAGATTTTTAAAATAATTTCTCCTAGCAAAAAAAAGAGAAAAAGTCTTGACGTGGTAATAAATTCTCATTTTCTGCCCCCATGATAAAACATGGAAGCAGGACAGAAAGATGTGTCCAAGTGACAAATGAAATGGTTGTGGGGACGCTATTTTGTCAGCACACATTTATCCCAGATAGCATTTGGATTGGTGCTAACAAGACTGATATCAAAAAGGAAGATGATTTCTAAACAATGGAAAAAACAATTAGAAGAAAGTGGCTTAAGCATTTAACTTACTAAATCGTTTAACAAAATGGTGGTGTTGTTAGTATTGACCAACACACTCATCATTCAATCAGTCGTCCATCAACAATACTTATTTAGACCAACCCTACTTAACCTGACTCTGTTAACATCTGGGAATACAATATGAGAAGCACAGCCCCCTTTTACAAGTATCTTATAGTTTTCTGAGTGAGACAAGGGCCCCAAAGTTCCTCACTCAGCCTGAAGGATACAGGTAAGACATTCCAGAAAAAGTAATGTTTACAATGAAATGTGAAAGATAAGTAACTTTTCAAGGGAACATACCAGTGGTTTGCTAACCAGGCAAACAGAATTGTGAGAGAACATAGTCTGTGCTCGCAACTACAAAGAGATCAAAAGGCTGAAGCCTAGAGTTAGAGGACCTTCAGGACACACATAAGAGGAATCCATTTGACGAGGGCTACACACCAACAGCTGTGTGCCATCCAACAAAGAGTTTACCCTGCACAGATCTGGAACATTTGAGGAGGGCTGTTGAGGAGCCCTGGTGGAGCAGTGGTTAAGAGCTCAGCTGCTAACCAAAAGGTCCGCAGTTCGAATCCACCAGCCGCTCCTTGGAAACTCTATGGGGCAGTTCTACTCTGTTCTATAGGGTTGCTATGAGTCGGAATCGACTTGATGGCAACCAGCCGGGTTTGATTTGGTTTTTGTTGTAGTGACTAGTCAAGATAGTTCAAGTTAGGGTGTTAGGACTACCCCAAGCGCATAGTAAGTAGTCAATAAATGGCTGTAGTTAGGATTCTTGGCTCAATTCTTCTCTTCATCTCCTTTATTCCCTCAGCTACCTAGGGGCTGTAATTTGGATGTGGGGGCAAGGATTTGTCCTCTTTTCCTTCGTCACTTTCTCCCCTTATAAGATATTATCATTTATTGCCTAATTGTTACGTTTATCACTTAATCGGTTTCTGTGCCTCATTCCACACAATTCCACACTAATACTACCACCAGATCAATCTTCAAAATCGCCACTCCTTTCCAATCATTCCCCAGCTCAAAAACCTAAACCAGTTACCTACCACAGCATGCCTCAGCTCATCATTCTCAAATTTCACTAACAGATACTCCTGCCTCATCTATTTCCTCCTCCTTTCAAAGCCTTTGGTTCAGTCTCTAGGGTTTTGTTGCTGTTTTTGTCTCTTCCACCTTGACTCGACCCCTTCTGCTCTCCCTAAGTGCCTCCATTCCTATCCTAATACTACCTACTTTCTAAGGCTCTGGTCAAGCTCACTATTCCAACCCAGACTGGCCTCCCTTCCCAGTATTCCTACATCACACAATAATCAATTTTTAGCAAAACACATACTGCCTTTCCAACAAGCATATAAGCTCTTTGAGGCAGGAGTCATCCTCATACTTTTCAGCGTATTAATTAGCCTGGCGTTAAGCACACTATTGGCACCAGAACATTCTAACTACACTGACGCAGAATGAGAATTTTGAAAGTTTATGTGACAGTGCAGAAGGGTTTAAAAAGCTTTTTGAAGAGCTAAACCAAAGGCTAATTTTGGATAAATTTGGGAATCAAGTAATGATATTGGAACTCATGTCAAGATGGTTTAGAAATAGGAAGCGATTCTAATTTGGCCTCTGACCCAAGTGGCCATGGGACATACTAGCCTAGCCAACAGCTTCAAAGATTTTAATACTACTTCCCATTTAAAATGAATGAAAAGTAAGTGTGCCTGGGAAAATTCTGGTCTTTTTACTTTCCATTCTACCTGAAATGAGTACATCAGAGCAGTCATTTGAATTCACAATCAACAGGCTTGGACACTTTTACTGAGCTAGTCTTGTAATTATGACATCATTATACTCAAGGTTTCCAGTTGCTGAAAAAAGGTAGGTAGTACAGCAATCTTCAAACCTCATTATCCAGCAACGAAATGGAAGGTGTAAGACTGGACGGGATCCTAGGTCTGAAAAAGGTCTTCAGGGGTACGACTAGCAAGTTTGAATAAGAACTGAACATGAGTAAATAGAATTAAATCCATGTGATTTCCCTGATTTTGGTCATCATACTGGACTTAAAGAAGATGTCAATATTTAAAGAAATGGAGTGAAGGGCATACAGGAATTCTTCAGACCATTTTTGCAACACTTTTGTAAGTCTAAAATTATTTCAAAATGAAAAGTTCAAAAATTAAAAAAAAATCACAGGCAAAGCCTCAGTTATTTTAAATAATCACACTAACCCATAAGGAGAAGCACATCAGAAACTGCTAAGTCGTCACACTGTCTATTATTGTCCTCCTTAGGCACCAGCGAAATTAACCCCTGTTATTTCTGGCTCAAAAATTTATACCAAAAACCAGGATGTTCATCTTCTTGTGGTTTCAGGTAAGACCATCAGACTCCTTAAATCTCAGGCCATTCTGTCAGTTATGTTCTATACACCAACAATCAAACAGCTAGAATTGTTATACATCATTTTGCAGCATAAAAAGTTTCCATGGGTATTTTTTTGCTTGTTTCTAGAGGGGAGTGTATCAGTGGTAGCATGAGGGAAATATTTGAGCCTCTCTTCTCCCCGAATCTGTTCTAGAAGGTACCGTTGTGGTGGTTTTATAGCTCCTGCACTGTTGACACTACAGCTCATCCTAGCTAAATGTTAAAACCCACTCTCTGATCCTAACATTGGCCAAAACCTCTTGGGTAATGTTACATCTTACAAAGAGCAATAAGAGGTTGTCTTTTAAACTAGATGAAGAAATGCAATCTCTTACACTGTGGGTCTATACCTGTGCTATTTTGATATAATCAATGCTGCAGATTTCTACCCTGTGACAGAGTGGGCCGGTTAACGGTCATTTTAGAAAAATACGGCATCAAGGGAGTCTTCTAGGTGAAACATTAGCAAAGGTAAATTATCTGTGTGGTGATCTGTCTGATCATGATTTAAATGTGCTGGGTAGAGCTGAGGAAGATTATGTTTTGAGAAAGGAAAGTAAAAAAGGTGAAGGTGTACTTTAAAAGACTGCAAAACACTAGGAGTATTACAAGTGGTTCATGGTTCTCACGTAGGCGCTGGTATTTAGTAAACCCCAAACCAAACCCATTGCAGACGAGTTGATTCTTATTCACAGCAACCCTATAGCGACGCTGTAGGTCAGAGTAGAACTGCCCATAGGGTTTCCAAGGCTGTAATCTTTACAGAAGCAGACGGCCGCATCTTTCTGCCATGCACAGAGCGGCTGGGGGGTTCAAACTGATAATGTTTCAGTTAGCAGCCAAGCTCTTAATCACTACGCCACCAAAGTAAAGCATTTGCATGCAGCTGTATTTGTCTGTACCCCGATGAAGAGATTAGGACAATCCTAGGCAAATCATAAAATAAGGGATTGGTCTTTGATGAGCCTGTCCTATCCTTTCTCCTCCACTCTCTCCAGAATGGTACCTTCTCCTCTCAGGTCAGGTGACTGATGCTTTTCTGTTCACAGAGAGCCTTGCCCCTATCAAAACCAGAAAGGATTTCATATCTGTATTTACCTTTCTGCCCATATCCCTTTATAACAAGATGTTAACTCCTCTGGGTATAGTAAGACTTCTAATTCTGTGGAATAAAAACTTGCTTTTCTTTTAAAAAGATTTCAGAATTTAGAGAGAAAACAAACAAACAAACAATAGTTCCGCTAAGAAGCCAAAGAGTCTTCTTTCTTGAGGCCAAAAGAAAAGTAAATTGTGCTTTGCTTCTTTTGGGGGCCAAATCAGAAACTGAGCCTCCCAAATCCTTTCCGGGAACAAACCTTAACTCTCCCTTCCATCCTCTTGCCCCCTGTATTTTCCAGATCCGTTTTCTCATCTTAACCTGCCTTTCCTCTGGTCGCCTCCCTAGTAGAGGTCTTACTTATTCCGTTTCAGAGTCTTAATGTGGTAAACCCCCACCCTCCCTTTCACACCTTAAACCAGTTGTGGTGGAATGGATTTTGGCTCATGACTACCCCGTGTGTGTCAGAGTAGAACTGTGCTCCGTATGGTTTTTAATGGTGGAGTTTTTCTAAAGTAGATCTCCAGGACTTTCTTCTGAGGAGCCTCTGGGTGGAGCAGTACCTTCAACCTTTCCATTAGTAGCCGAGAGTGTTAACCATTTGGATCACTCAGAGAGTCCATTCATACCTATGACACAGCTTTATCTCTGCTTCAACTGTGCCAGCATCCAGAAAAGCTATAGACTGAAGTGGGGAGAAAAGAAAGAGAGAGCAGGAGACCTACTCAGAAAACTTCTCACTGGGGACGAGGAACTCGGGAGAAAATTTGTAAGATAGAGGCGGCAATTTTATATCTTAAATTACAAAAAGGTGGTTAAGGTCAAAGTAACCCCTGTTGTTAACGAGTAATATAAAAATTTTACCAAAAAAGATTACATGTGTGTACTATATTTTTATGCAAATAACGTACACCTTCTACATTTGTTTGCCAACCACGCCCTCCCCCACCAAGGTGTGTTTGTGTGCACACAATGATAACTCATTTTTTCAAAGAAACATGTAAAAAATAATTGGTATAGCGATGCTTAGGAAAATACCTCATGGGGGGAGGGCATGGTGGGCAAACAACTGTAGAAGTTGGGTATTATCTGTGTAAAAATATGGTATATCTGAGCGGTGGTAATGGTAGAAGTGAGGATGAAATAGAGTAGGTTATCTGGTGAAGCTGGTTGATTATGAAGAGAAAGTTGTGCAGTGAAACTTTGGCCATACACAGTTTTCATAATTCTATTATTAGATTTTAAAAGAATGATAGAAATTATTTCAGTTTCCCATTCAAAGGGAAAAAAATCCTATATCCTAATTAAAAGCATTTATCTCCAAACTCAGGAGGAGAGGAGGTATGAAGCTTTACTAGCTGTATCTTCTCAGGCAAACATTTATTTCTATGGGCCTCAGAGGGTTATCCAAACCCATCCAGGCACAAAGATTCTAGGTGGGATGGACGTAGCTTCTATGTCAAGAAAGGAAAGTAAAAGATGCAAAGGTGCATTTTAAAAGATTGCAAAATGCTAGGAGTGTTACAAAGTGGTTTGTGTCAATTATTCATAAAGTATTACAATGGGATTTATATCTTTAATTGAGTATATGTTAGACGTAATGTAAATTTTGTTCAAATTAATAACAAAATCTTCATAGTTTAAGGTTCTGTATCATCTGCTCAAAATTCACAATCAAAACAATCCCATTGATTGTTGTTGTTGGATGCTGTCAAGTTGATTTCAACTCATGGCAACCCCGTGTGACATAGGACAACTGCCCTATAGGGTTTCCAAGGCTGTAATCTTTACAGAAGCAGATCTCCAGTTCTTTCTCCCGTGGAACCGCTGGGTGAGTTCAAACCACCAACTTTTTAGTTAGCAGCCAAGTGCTTCACCATTGTGCCACCAGTGCTCCTTATATTGTTGGTAGTGCTGTGTTACTGATACGTGTTAATGACGTTGCGTCCATGACAATATATGATTAAGTTCATATTTCTAGCTAAGACCAAGAGGCTCTTGGAGACCCCTCCTGAGCCTCCAAGTGAGTTTGTGAGTTTTAACCTGCACTTTCAGATCACCAACATCCAGTCTCTCCTCTTCTGTCTTCTTTCTGTCAAAGCCATCAAATAAGGAGGAGTCACAGATCAGCCAAAAATAGCCACACTCAGCCATAGGTGTAAGTGTCCTTGACTGAAGAATGTAGGCAGCAAGCACTTTGTACCTGAGACAGGTGAAGAGGAAGAGAAGCAGGAATCTGCATCTGTATGGCGCTGGACCTCCGTTTGCACTGAATGCTGATTGGGATTCATTCACAAAATGGCCTCTCCAATTCTAACAAAGAAAGACTAACATGACGATTTTTAAGGCTTTCTAAGGAGCTACTTAATTGATTTGTTGATTATGTACAAATAAGGTCCTGTCTTATTTTTTTAGCCTCGGGCCTAGACTCTCAGCATGTAACCTGACTTTACTAATGCCAGTAAATTTCCATTAGTCCTTAAACTAGCCCAAATCAGATGTGGCCTGCCTCGCATGCACAGAAGTGCCAGTTATGACTGCTAATTGACCTCAACTGAGGACACAGCAGCAGGAGGAACAAATCAGAAGGAAAATCATCACCCGGACCCTATTTCAAAGCGAGAGGTCTGACAAGAACCACATCACCTCCTGTTTTCTGGCCGCCTTCTAGAGTTTTCCCTCCCTAGAACACCTGCGTGGCTACTGTCTTGCTGCCCAAATCACATATAAGCCCTGCTTCTCTGTAGCTTGGTGAACCAGATCTAAGGAACTTCCTCCTGGCTGCTTGCTCTGTGCATTGCAATAAAGTTACTTTCTCTTTCTCAAAGACTGGTGTCCAGATAATTGGCAAGTCTGAGCACGCCGGACTAGGACCCACTTTTCCAGGTTCGGTAACAAGAAGGCTGTTAGACCTGCACGATGACTTCATTGGAACAATTTTTTCCGGTTACTTTGGGACAGTGACATGACTAAATTATATTAGTCATCTCTGAGTGATCTCAGACCAAGTTCCTGTAAGTAGGTAGCTCAGCCAAGTTCTGATTTCCTCTGGGTTGCCACACAGAGGATTGAGAATGCCACCATTACTTGGTTGACCTTATTGACCTGTATGATCTTTTTGTGGATCTGTTGCTAGTAAGTTAATATTAATTATTGCTCAGAGTCTGAGAAATATTAGTGCATTTATAAATTTAAAGTAAATTGAGTCTCTAAAGGGAAATGGAGTCCCTGGATGGTGCAAAAGGTTAAGCGCTAGACTACTAGTGGAAAGGTTGGCAGTTTGAACTCACCCAAAGGCACCTTGGAAGAAAGTCCTGGTGATCTGCTTCCAAAAGGTCACAGCCTTGAAAACCCCATGGAGCACAGTTCAACTCTGCACACATGGGGTCACCATGAGTCGGAAGCGACTCAATGGCAACTAACAAAGACAACATAAAGGAAAATAAAGCTTACTCTGATTCAGATAATTTGGAAATGGCCTAATACTTCAGCTACCTCCTTCTGATTGTCCTACTTTCCTCTGATCTAGCCTGAGTTAACTCCACTTACGGAGTAACATTTGGCCATTCACACTAGTAGTTGCTAATGAACAACTCATACCAGAAATATTGAAAAAATTAAAGTCATGTTATTTTGTCAGTAAGTCACTTTTGTCAATGAATAATTCTATGATCCTCCCAGACCAAAAAAAAAAAAAAAGCTTAGATATTAACCGAGCATTTGCCTAAGTATAATTACTGTAGTTTCTGAAAAAGGGAAATTGCTTTTCAAGCTCTCTTACATTGACAAAATAAGTCCTAGGAACTTTCTTAACTCTAACCTGAGACAATCTCACTCTCTCATTTTCCCTTTTCTTAACTGCCCTTCTTTCTGTTCCTCCATTTTCCACCTGTGTTGTTGTTGTTAGCTGGGGGTGACTCATACCTACCCTATGTACAACAGAATGAAACACTATCCTGTCCTGTGTCATACTCCTAGTCTTTGTTATGATTCAGCCCATTGTTGCAACCACTGTGTCAATCCATCTTGTGGAGGATCTTTATATTTTTTTGCTCACCCTCTATTTTACCAAGCATGATGTCCTTCTCCAGGGACTGGTCCCTCCTGATAACATGTCCAAAGTACATAAGATGAAGTTGCATCATCCTCACTTCTAAGGAGCACTCTGGCTGTGCTTCTTCCAAGGCAGATTTGTTCATTCTTCTGGCAGTTCATGTTATATTCAATATTCTTCCCCAACACCATAATTCAAAGGCATCAGTTCTTCTTCCATCTTCCTTATTCATTGTTCAGCTTTTCTAGTTATATGAGGCAATTGAAAATACCATGGCTTGTGTCAGGGGCACCTTAGTCCTCAAAGTGACATCTTTGCTTTTTAACACTTTAAAGAGGTCTTTTGCAGCAGATTTGCCCAATGCAATACGTCATTTGATTTCTTGACTGCTGCTTCCATGGGCATTGATTGTGGATCCAAGTAAAATGAAATCCTTGACAATTTCAGTCTTTTTTCCGTTTATCATGATGTTGCTTATTGGTCCAGTTGTGAGGATTTTTGTGTTCTTTATGCTGAGGTATAATCCATGCTGAAGGCTACAGTCTTTGGCCTTCATCAGTAAGTGCTTCATGTCTTCTTCACTTTCAGCAAGCAAGATTGTGTCGTCTACATATCGAAGGTTATTAATGAGTCTTTCTCTAATCCTGATACCACATTCTTCTTCATGTAGTCCAGCTTCTCAGATTATTTGCTCAGCATAAGGATTGAATAAGTATAGTGAAAGGATACGACCTTGATGCATACCTTTTCTGATTTTAAACCATGCAGTATCCCCTTGTTCTGTTCGAACAACTGACTTGATCTATGTACAGGTTCCTCATGAGTACAATTAAGTGTTCTGGAATTCCCATTCTTTGTAATGTTATCGATAATTTGTTATGATCCGCACAGTCGAGTGTTTTTGCATAATAAATAAAACGCAGGTAAACATCTTTCTCGTATTCTGTCCTTTCAGCCAGGATCCATCTGACATCAGCAATGATATCCCTGGCTTCACTTCCTCTTCTGAATCTGGTTTGAGTATTTGGCGGTTCCCTGTTGATGTACTGCTGCAATCATTTTTGAATTACCTACAGCAAAATTTTACCTGCATGTAATATTAATGATATTGTTTAATAATTTCCGCATTCTGTTGGATCACCTTTCTTTGGAATGGGCACAAATATAGATCTTTTCCAGTCGGTTTGCCAGGTTGCTGTCTTCCAAATTTCTTGGCACAGACAAGTGATCTCTTCCAGCATTGCATCACTTTGTTGAAACATCTCAATTGGTATTCCATCAATTCCTGTAGCCTTATTTTTCACCAACGCCCTCAGTGCAGCTTGGGCTTCTTCCTTCAGTATCATTGGTTCTTGATCATATGCTACCTCCTGAAATGGTTGAATGTCAACCAATTCTTTTTGGTACAGTGACTGTGTATTTCTTCCATCTTCTTTTGATGCTTCTTGCATCGTTCAATATTTTGCCCATAGAATCCTTCAATATGGCATCTCAAGGCTTGAATCTTTTCTTCAGTTCTTTCAGCTTGGGAAATAACAAGCGAGTTCTTCTTTTTTATGGTTTTCTAACTCCAAGTCTTTGCACTTTTCATCATAATACTTTACTTTGTCTTCTCGAGCCGCCCTTTGAAATCTTCTCTCCAGCACTTTTATGTGATCGTTTCTTCCATTCATTTTAGCTACTCCACATTCAAGAGTAAGTTTCAGAGTCTCCTCTGACAGCCATTTTGGTCTTTTCTTTCTCTCCTGTCTTTTTAATGACCTTTTCTTTCTTCATGTATGATGTCCTTGATATCATTCCATAACTCGTCTAGTTTTCGGTCATTAGTGTTTAATGAGTCAAATTAATTCTTGAGAGGGTCTCTAAACTCAGGTAGATATACCCAAGCTTGTACTTTGGCTTTCCTGGACTTACTTTAATTTTCTTCCACTTGAGGTTGAACCTGCATATGAGCAATTGATGGTCTGTTCTGCATTGGCCCTGGCCTTGTTCTGACTGATGATACTGAGTTTCTCCATCTTCTCTTTCCACAGATGCATTCTATTTGATTCCTGTGTACTCCATCCAGTAGGGGCCACCTGTATAGTCTCCGTTTAGTTGTTGAAGAAAGGTAATAATAAAGGCAATGAATGAGCCATTGGCCTTGCAAAATTCTATCATGTGATCTCCAGCATCATTTCTATCATCAAGGTCATATTTTCCAACTACTAATTTTTCTTCTTTGTTTCTAACCTCTGCATTCCAATCATCAGTAATTATCCATGCATCTTGATTGTATCTCTGATCAATTTCAGACTTCAGAATTTGGTAAAAATATTCAATTTTTTTCATCTTTGGCATTAGTGGTTTCAATAACGGTCGGATTAACTGGTCTTCCTTGTGGGCATATAGATATTATCCTATCACTGATAGCATTGTACTCAGGATAGATCTTGAAACGTTCTTTTGATGATGAATGTGGCATCATTCCTCTTCAATTTGTTATTCCCGGCAGAGTAGACCATAGGATTGTCTGATTCAAAATGGCCAATACTAGTCTATTTCTGCTCACTGATGCCTAGATATCAATCTTTATATGTTCCATTTCATTTTTGACGCTTCCAATTTTCCATCCCTAGCTCCGTGAATATAGTAAAGCACTGAACTTGTAGAGAACGACCAACATACTTGGTAGCCCACCAAACTGGGAAGTAGTCTTATTCTTTAGGTAAAAGCACTTCCTTTCCCCCTTTAGTAAAATTACAACATGATTCTTTTCTTTTTTTCATTTTGTCTTTCTAGAAAACATCTAAGTCTCAAAAGCTGTCTCACCCTGTGAGTTCTCTGAAGCAAAATATTTATTTCTTTATTTTTCATTACGACTAAAGAGTCTGAGTTAAGTTGCAAATTACTTAGCACTCTCAGTGTTCTACTGATGCATAAGAGGAGGATTTATAAAATATGTTTACTGCAAGGTAATAGCTTACCACAAAGAATAAAAACAGGAAATTTCCATCCTGTGTTTCTGGATGACATCGTGAAACCAGAGTCCACTCTTTTCAGCACCATAAAATGAAAAACACTGTACATCCATGCATTTTAGAGATGGAGGACTGGAGCACTGTATTTCAGCGGTATAATGTTCTTGGGAGGAGATTCGGATGTGTTTCCAGCTGTGAATCCAATTCTAAAATATCGTGATCCCCCTCAGGCAGATTTCTAAACCACTTTACTTATCAATGGGTAACCTGACCTAGACTGAGGAGTCAAAAAAGGCTCTCCTGTGGAAGTGATATTCATCATCTGTAGAATGAGTAGGAGTTAGAAGATGGCAAAGGGGTGGTGGGGATTTACAAATATAGGGAACAAGATATGTAAAAGTCCTGTAGTGGGCAAGGGCGTGGCATAGAGTCTCAGAGAAGACCAGATCACAGAAATCAAAACAGAAATTTTGAAGAGAAGACAGTGGAGATGCAGGTAGTGGCCAAAGAACAGAGGTTTTGTGGGCCATCCACTCCCTGGGAGTAAGAAAGTCTTAAACTACATAACTTGCCTCCCCTTGTTGTTTGCCCCTTTAGTCTTAGTAACCCAGACATGAACTTTCTTCCTCATAATTGATTAGAAATTCACAAGGGTTTGCCTTAGGTGTATCAAATGCAGCAACTGATGTTAAAAGGTGCTGGGCATCTGTATCCAAATAAGCTGCTAGATCCCTCCAACTAATCCCTGGTCCCCAGCTCCATCTAAGGAGGAAAACTGGATACCAGGTAATGTGGGGATAATATTTCTGAAATATTGGCTCATGTTCTTTTTTTTCCAGTATTTTCCCTTTTATCCTCCCCCTATTCAAGCAGTAAGGAGCCGTGGTGGCTCAGTGGTTAAGCACTCAGCTAATAAGCAAAGTTTGGCTATTCAAACCCACCAGTTGTTCCTTGGGAGAAAGAGGTAGCAGTCTGCTTCCATAAAGATTACAGCCTTGGAAACCATATGGGGCAGTTCTATTCTGTCCTACAGTGTCATTATTGAGTCATCAAACCAACTCCATGACAATGGGTTTGGTTTTATTCAAGCAGTTGAAACGAGGAATATCATTGTTGATGTCAGATGGATCTTGGCTGAAAGCAGAGAATATCAGAAAGATGTTTACCTGTGTTCCTGTGTTTTATTGACTATGCAAAAGCACTTGACTGTGTGGATCATAACAAATTATGGATAACATTGCCAAGAATGGGAATTCCAGAATACTTAATTCTGCTCATGAGGAACCTGTACGTAGATCAAGCGTCAGTTGTTTGAACAGAACAAGGGGATACTGCGTGGTTTAAAATCAGAAAAGGTATAATTCAAGGTTGTATCCTTTCACCATATGTATTCAATCTGTGTATGCTGAGCAAATAATCTGAGAAGTTGGACTATATAAAGAATGGGGCATCAGGATTGGAGGAAGACTCTAACAACCTGCGATATGCAGATGACACAACCTCGCTTGCTGAAAGTGAAGAGGGCTTGCAGTACTTTCTGATGAAGATCAAAGACTACAGCCTTTAATACAGATTACACCTCAGCATAAAGACAAAAGTCCTCACAACTGGACCAATAAACAACATCATGATAAACAGAGAAAAGATTGAAGTTGTCAAGGATGTCATTTTACCTGGATCCACAATCAACACCCATGGAAGCAGCAGTCAAGAAATCAAACGATGTATTGCAGTGGGCCAATCTGCAGCAAAAGACCTCTTTAAAGTGTTAAAAAGCAAAGGTGTCACTTTGAGGACTCAGGTGCCCTTGACCCAAGCATGGTATTTTCAATCGCCTCATATGCATAGGAAAGCTGGACAATGAATAAGGAAGACAGAAGAAGAATTGATGCCTTTGAATCACAGTGTTGGGGAAGAATATTGAATATACCATTGACTGCCAGAAGAATGAACAAATCTGCCTTGGAAGAAGTACAGCCAGAATGCTTCTTAGAAGTGAAGATGGCGAGACTTCATTGCATGTACTTTGGACATATTATCAGGAGGCACCAGTCCCTGGAGAAGGACATCATGTTTGGTGTCAGAGAAAAAGAGGAGGGTCAGTAAAAAGAGGAAGATCCTCAATGAGATGTGTTGGCACAGTGGCTGCAATGACAGGCTCAAGCATAGAAACACTTGTAAGGATGGCGCAGGACCTGGCAGTGTTTTGTTGTTGTACATAGGGTTACTATGAGTCAGAATCGACTCAATGGCACCTAACAACAACAAGTTTAAAAGAACACACTCATAGGAAGGAACTTGTGCCATAAGGCAATTTCTTAAGCCCCAGGGAAGGTACTTCTAGCCTAGGACACTGCTCTGGACTGTTCCTCACAAGCCTCCTGGAAAAAGCTGGTCCAGGAATAACTCAACCTCATTTACATACTAATGATGATGATGATGATGATAATGATGATTGTTATGGATTGAATTGTGTTCCCCAAAAATAAGTATTGAAGTCCTGACCCCTGTACCTGTGGACGTGATCCTGTATGAAAATAGTTTCCTTTTGTTATGTTAATTAGGTCATACCAGAATTGGGTGGACCTAAACCTAATCACTTCTGAATTATAAAAAGAACACAATAGATGCACAGACATACACAGGGGGAAGACAGACACCAAGGGACACCAAGGTATGCCAAGGAACTCAAAGGAACACCAAGTATTATGGATTGAATTGGGTCACTCAAAAATATGTGTTGTAAAATCCTAGCCTCTATGCCTGTGTTTATAATTCTATTTTGGAATGGGTTGTCTTTGTTATGTTAATGAGGCAGGATTGGTGTAGGATGTATCTTGAGTCCATCTCTTTTGAAATATAAAAGAGATTAAACAAGCAAGTGAGAGAAACAGAGACAGAGGGAAGGGAGATGCCAAAGCTACAGGAAGATTGCCCAGGATCAGAAGCTCAAAAGAGACAAACACTTTCCTACAGAGCAGACAGAGATAAAGCCTTCCTCTAGAGCCAGCACCCTGAATTCAGACTTCTAGCTTCCTAAACTGTGAGAAAATAAACTTCTGTTAAAGCCACTCACTTATGGTATTTCTGTTACAGCAGCACCAGATAATTATGACACCAAGGAACTCTAAAGAATTGCAGGGAACGCCAAGGACCTGATGGCGCTCCTGACCAGGAAGGCCCACCTCCTACAGCCATACCCTGAATTTGAACTTCTAGCCCACTGAACTGTGAGAAAATCAATTCCTGTGCTTTAAGCCACCCACCTGTGGTATTTTTTGTTATGGCGGCACTAGATGACTAAGGCAATGATGATGGTAACGAAACAAGAAAAAGAAGAAAATGAGCAGGAAAAACAAATGGCAGAAAAAGAAGATTCTCCAGAAAAAATATTGCCATGTTGTAGAAGAAAATTAAGATCCAATGTATTTCTATAAACTAAAAACAAGAAGAATATGAATATTTATCTATTTATTTAAAACAAGAGCTAAAGCAAGACTCGGAGAAAACATGACAAGAAGACAAAAGAGTTCAGGAAAAACTGGAAGGAAAAAAACCCATCACATAAATGAAAGCCACACTGGAAAAAAAACACAGGAGAATATGCACCGTATAAAGCATGGGAGCAGACAAGGAAGACAATTTTTTTTTTTTTAAATGAGCAAAATAAAATAGAAATGAACAAACAAGGGTAAAATAATGGAGAGAAAATTATCGATATGAAGCACAGATGGAAGAGATATAAGTTATGCATAATTGGTGCCACCAAAAAAGAATAAGATATATAGAAAGAAACAAAAATACAAAAGTGCTGTACTTTCTTATACCCAGGAAAAATTGGTTGTGGAGAGCCAATATTATTTTATTAATCAAATAGAAGGGTATTCGGGGTTTTTAAAGTGCATGCAGTGTAGCAGATACTGCCAGTGGCTGTCTCTTTCTTGGGCCTTTCGGTGTCCCCTGGCTGACTTCCTACTGCCAGCACCTATATCTCCATGCCAACAGGCATCCCCCCACCTATGGAAGGCTGCTCTGCCCATGTGCAAGGCAGGCCAAATGTACAGGGAGATTAATATTTATTATTAATATTTTATTATTGTAATGATTACTATTTTCACTTTAATTAAAGTGAAAAGTGATCAGTATAAAAACTAAGTAGCAAGCACAAATCTAGCTACACAAAAAAAGGCACTATTGACACTATGAGATAAAAGTTTCCAGGAAAAGATGTGCTGAAAGGCTCTAGGTCTTAGCCTAACTTGAATTCCCCTCAAGTTTACAAGAACTCTTTGTGAGAAATTCTCTGGGCAAGGATATGGGTAAGTCTTGGAGAAAACAGGACTCACTACAATCAGGGTATCCAGCAAGGATGTAGTATGGGCCAAGAACTGGACCTGCAGCAAGAACTGGATGGGGGCTGGGTTTCTCTGTATTTTATGCCTCTAAGTTTACTGTGGCCAAACTTCAGTTCTAAGGAGTAGGGCAGATCAGAAAAGTCTGGGAGATGAAATGAGTGTACCCAGTTGATCCAGGCAGCAGTGAATGGAACACAAGGTGAGAGAACTTGTTCTGGCAGATATCAAGACTTACCACAAAACTGGAGTAAGGAGTAAGTGTAGCAGTGGTACAAGATAAGCAAATAGACCAATGGAACACAGAAGAGAAAACATAGCCAGACCCAGATAGATAGATAGGTAGATAATTGATTTACTATAAAAATAGCATTACAGAGCAGTATAGAATGAATGGTGTCTTCAATAAATACTGCAAACTCAAATATGCATCCAAATGAAAAACAATTAAAACTTGACAGCTAACTTACATCATACATTTTTTAAAAAGTAATTTTAAATGAATTACAGACCTACATTTGAAGGGGAGAAAAACCAAGAAGATATCTAAAACAAACTATAGAATATTTTCAGGATTTGGGGAGAGGAAAAAAATTATTTTAAACAAAATACAAAAATATTAACCTTAGAGGAAATTTGATAAATGACACCAACAAAATAAAGAAATTCTGCTCTGGCGATCTGCTTCCTAAAGGTCACAGCCTTGAAAACCCTATAGAGTAGGTGTCGTCACGAGTTGGGATTGACTCCAGGGCAACTAACAACATTCATTTAAAAAACTCCAATAAAAGAGTACAAAAGTACACCATGAAATTGGAGACGGTATTTGAAGTGCAAATAACTAACAAAAGGCTCATATACCGAATATTTAAATTAATTTTGTAGAACAATTTAAAAAAAGAAAAACAAAATTTTAATGCAAAAATGGAAGGGAAAAACAAAAAACATGACCAGGCGCTTCTCAAAAGCAGAAATTCAACTGGTCAATTAATATGAAAAGGTACTCAGCTTCATAAACGATGATGGAATCAATACTTAAAACCACAAAAAGATACCACTACAAGACCATCAGAATGGCCAAAATTAGAAAGTCTGATAATACCAAGAGATGAAGTAGAAGATGATACGGCTGCTAACCAAAAGGTTGGCAGTTCGAATCCACCAGCCGCTCCTTGGAAACCCTATGGGGCAGTGCTACTCTGTCCTGTAGGTTCACTCTGAGTTGGAATAGACTCGATGGCAATGGATTTGGTTTAGGAGCAGCAATTACTTTTATACTTTCTTTGGGGAAATATAAATAGGTTCAACCACTTTGAAAACCAGTTTGTCAGTTCAAGATATGCTTACCTTGACAGTTGCCTTTGAGTTGATTCCAACTTACAGTGACCCTATGGGACAGAGTAGAACCGCTCCATAGAGTTTCCAAGGAGCACCTGGTAGA
The DNA here is from genome assembly GCF_000243295.1 of Trichechus manatus latirostris. Taxonomy (NCBI): domain Eukaryota; kingdom Metazoa; phylum Chordata; class Mammalia; order Sirenia; family Trichechidae; genus Trichechus; species Trichechus manatus. The sequence continues at coordinate 16,950,292 of NW_004443971.1, read as the reverse complement.
TTTGAACTGCCGGCCTTTTGGGCAGCAGCCATAGGACGCAGGAGCTCTTAACCACAGCGCCACCAGGGCCGCATGCTTACCTTACAACTCAGCAATAAAGGAGCCCTGGTGGTGAAATAGTTAAGCATTTGGCTGCTAACTGAAAGGTTGGTTGTTCAAATCCACCCAGCAGCTCTGTAGGAGAAAGACATGGTGATCTGCTCCAATAAAGATTACAGCCTAGAAAACCCTATGGAGAAGTTCTACTCTGTCACATGGGGTCCCTATGAGTCAAAATCAGCTCAATGGCACTTAACAACAACCTTAACGTAAGGGTCAGCAAACTAGGGCCCTTGGGCCAGATCAAGTCTCCTGCCTGTTTTTGTCAATAAAGTTACATTGGAACATAGCCACGTTCACTTAAGTATTGTCTGTGCCAGTTTCTTCACAGATTTGAGTCATTGTGACAGAGACTATAGCCCAGGAAGTCCAAAATAATTACTATCTGGCCCTTTACAAAAAAAATGTTTGTTGACCCTTGCTCAAAAAAAAAAAAAACCAAATACTCCATGTGCATATGCAGCAGCAAATTCTATAAGGAATGTAAGAACAATGAATTTCACGACTAAAGCCAAACACAAAACAACTTACTGGTAGTGCAAATGGTCTGCCCTTGACTACTAACCTAAAGAGCAGTTCGAACCCACCCAGTGGCGCCACGGAAGAAAGGCGTTAAAACATCAGTGGGAATTGAAAAGGGAAAGATGCCTAGCAGCACAGGATAGGAAGGGACATCCGAGGTCTAACTGCTTCTTAAACAGTTTTCCATTAATTTTCCTTACTTTAGCACCCAAGGCGCTTTTACTCCCACTTACAGAGATATGTGGTACACAGTATTTTTGAGCCTTTTGAGGATTCTGTAGAGTACATCTAGTGGGTCTCAGCTTTCCATGCTTTGAATAGCTCTTGGCTTTCTTGGTTCTGCCAAGTTAGCTAGCACTCATTCAGCTGGTTTTGGCATTCACGTGTTCTACCTTCTCCCATTCTTCCTGTCCTTGCAGTTATATTTCTTTTTTTTTTTTTTAATCCCTTTACTGTATTTTCAGTGAAGATATCAAAGAAATAAAATTGGATGCAAATATTAAATCTGCTATCTTTCCAGAGAAGGAGTTTTGGTCTCTTAATCCCTAAAATGAACATCAAAATAAATATCTCATGGGGTTGGTATGACTATTAAAAGAGATTTATGTATTTAAAGCAACCAGCATCCTTTCTTGTGGCTATTAAAACAGAAGGACTTAAATACGCAGGTTAAAGCACACACACACACCCCCCAAGAAGATAGTGGAAATTTGATCGAGATGTGGATTATTCAGCTATGGAGCTTATTCTGAGTGTTGGGCATTCTTAGCGTATGATGAGAAAATATAATTGACTAGAGGAACCCCGAGGATATTTAGATAAGAAGCATCAAACTTTCTCTTGAAAGACACTATTAAAACAAGACATATATTCATAATCAGTTGTGTATCTGGGAAGATACTGGGATTTGAATAGCACAATATTAGCAAGCATGAATAGAATGTGGTCTATTGCCTGACTTGTGAAATCTAGTAGTAAAACAAGATCACAGTTCCCTGCTAATTAGGACCACCTACAGTGCTGGAAACCTTTTTGGATGATCAAAGAAAAGGCTTACTTAACCCAGGAGATGTTGACATGCTCTTCAGCTTGTTAGCATAATATAAATTTCATCTAAGTGCTTGATGTACAACTTCTTTTACACTCTTCAATACTTTTGGTTTAATAGTTTGTGAACTGACATTCCTTACATAAACAATGAATGCTAGGTGAAAATTTGTGTTGCCAACTATCCATGTATTACTTAATATTGCATATAGTTTCTTGTAAAATTTCTTTCTGTCACAAGAATCATAAAATACATTAAAATATTAACAAGATTACTCATTTTTTGAATCTGCAGCTGAATCTATAAAGATCTAAAAGGGACAGGCTCAGATTACATAGGACATCATCTATTTCCCTCTTGTCCAGGCAGGTCACAAGTGAAATAGTGGTTCCTAACACTAAACTTCAGGGAGCTGAGAAAAATGCATTCATGGTAAAGGGCCTCAGATCAATGACTTCCTGAGAGCGAGCAGAATTTTTTAAAGCCTATTTGGTCTATGTAAATAGACTGTGTGGCATAATAGGAAGAATCAGATAAACATAGGCTCAAATCCCCAGTCTGCCATTTATTATCTGTGTGCTTTGGGGGATGTTACTTCATCCCACAGTGTGCAAAATAAGGATAATAAAACCAACTTTTAGGATTGCATGGAGTATAAAGAAGAAAGTATTTATAATTCACCTCACTTATTTAGACTCTCAATAATTTATAGTTCTTAGTATTAAGCAGGCACCCAATCTACATTCCTTTTTAACTTAAACCAAGAATAGAATTCTTTATCATGAAGGTGTTGAGGTATTGGTAGAAAAAGAAACATTATACAGTATTCAAAATAGTATACAGTATTCAAAAGCCCCTACAAGTGGAAGACACTCAAAATATCACTGGGGAAGGGCTGCCTCCTCAAAATAGAGTCGACCTTAATGATGTGGATGGAGTAAAGCTTTCGGAATCTTCATTTGCTGATGTGGCACAACTCAAGATGAGAAGAAAGAGCTGCAAACTTCCATTAAATATCAGAATGTGGAATGTACAAACTGTGAATCTGGGAAAATTGGAAGTCGTCGAAAATGAAATAGAAGATATAAAGATCGATATCCTAGGCATTAGTGAGCTGAAATGCCTGGTACTGGCCATTTTGAATCAGATAATCATATGGTCTACTATGCCAGGAGTGAAAAATTGAAGAGGAATGGAATCACATTCATCATCAAAAAGAACATTTCAAGATCTATCCTGAAGTCCAACACTGTCAGTGATAGGATAATATCCATATCCATACGCCTACAAGAAAGACCAAATAGTACAACTATTACTCAAATTTACACACCGACCACTAATACTAAAGATGAAGAAATTGAAGATTTCTACCAACTTCTGCAGTTTGAAATTGATCAAATATGCAGTCAAGATGCATTGATAATTATTGGTAACTGGAATGCAAAAGCTGGAAATGAAAAAGGATCATAGTTGGAAAATACGACCTTGGTGTTAGGAATGACACCAGAGATCGCTTGATAGAATCTTGCAAGATGAACACTTATTCATTGCAAACACCTTTTTAAATAACATAAATGGCAACTATACATGTGGACCTCACCAGGTAGAATACACAGGAATCAAATGCACTGCATCTGTGGAAAAACACAACAGAGAAACTCGATACAATCAGTCAGAACAAGGCCAGAGGCCAACTGCTGAACAGACCAGCAATTGCTAATATGCAAGTTCAAGTTGAAGCTGAAGAAGATTATAACAAGTCCATGAGAGCAAAAGTATGACCTTGAGTGTATCTCACCTGAATTTAGACACCATCTCAAGAATAGATTTGACGCACTGAACACAAATGACCGAAGACCAGACTAGCTGTTGGATGACAGAAAACACACGACGAAAGCAAAAGGTCATTTAAAGACAGGAAAGAAAGAAAAAACTAAAATGGATGTCAGAAGAGACTCTCAAACTTGCTCTTGAATGTAGAGCTGCTAAAGCGAATGGAAGAAATGATGTAGTAAAAGAGCTGAACAAATGATTTCAAAGGGTGGCTCAAGAAGACAAAGTAAAGTATTATAATGACATGTGCAAAGACCTGGAGTTAAAAAACCAAAAGGGAAGGACATGCTTTGCATTTTTCAAGCTGAAAGAACTGAAGAAAAAATTCAAACCACCAGTTAAAATATTGAAGGATTCTACTGGCAAAATATTGAACTATGCAGGAAGCATTAGAAGAAGATGGAAGAAATACACATTGTAAGGACGGCGCAGAGCCAGGCAGTGTTTCATTCTGTTATACACAAGGTTGCTATGAATCAGAACTAACTCCGTGGCACCTAACAACCATAACAATTCAAAATAAAATTATGTTATAATATCATTAAAATAATTCTACTTCCTTCAGTCTACTAACTACCAAGCTCTAGCAGACAATTAAATTATTTTGCTAACATTTATTGAGCTCTTGCATGTCAAACTCAGCGCTCAGGGCTAGGGATATGTGTTTGGAGATTGTTGGAGTTTTTGGCTGTTTTCCTGTGGCAATATGTCCTTCCTTTGTGAACCTATGGAATTGGTAAACCGTCACTTTCCATACCCGTGAGGTAATTTGCAGCCAAGGAAGAAAACAGAAGTATATTTTCTCTTTACATTTTGCACTATTTTACGAGCATTTTTGACCGTCTGTTACTTTGTAATATCTCTGTTAGAGAGTAAAGAATGGACCACACGAAAAAGCAAATGTAAAAACAGTGGATAATAACACCGCCAGTCACCTTGGGTATAAAAGACAGGGCAGGTCACCTCAAGGGGAGAAGCCCTGATCAGGTTGTGTCCATGAAGCTTCTCCCTGCGCCCTGGGCCTGGCCCTCCTCACCCACCCGCAAGCCTTGCTTCTGCAGTTCAGGGACCAGAGGTTAAGGTGTGTGGAGGAGTTTGTCAGGAAATGAGGCTGGAGGAGCAGACTGGGGCCAGGCTGGGGAGATTAGCCTTTATCCTCTAGGCACCAGAGAGCCAACAGAGGTCTTTAAACAGAGAAGCCATGTGATCAGATTAGCTTTTCAGGATGATAACTCTTTATTGTGGAAAATGGACTGTGGGGGGAGAGGCGTGTTAAGGGAACCAATTAAGAGACTGTTGTCTTATTGGACTGTCTTGTACAATAACTCCATGTTATTCTATAATGTTTCTCTAAAGACCTCAAGGTGCTGGACTTTTTAATGTTTTATTTCATATTCAACACAGTTTCACTCCCTAAGCATTTTCCTTCACTCCTCATTAGTATATATTTAGATGGTATCCTAATAGGAAATAAAAACTCTATTCAACAAAAACTTTAAATTGAGATATTCATGGTAATCTCAACTCTTCCAAAAGAATTAAGTGAATAAACAATGCATGTTCATTTTACATATGTATATGAAAGTCTTAATTTTGAATTAAAAAGAATCCATCTCATGTGTAAATATTCATTTATTTTCTGTCCCAGGATAATTTTATTTTCTAACATAAAACTAGTGTTATAGGTTTAGATATTAAGTAGGATCTTTATTAAATTGTGTAGTATCAAACTATGTTAGACTAGTCACCTTGATTTGTAGCATTTCATAATACATTTAAATATGTGTGTGTTTATATATGTACATATATTTGTGGATTCCATCAAATCTAAACAGTTTAAGATAAAATTACTAATAGAATTTGCTCAAGTTGCACTTAGGAAATTCATTCTTTTTAGAAGTTGCAAAGTATTCATCAAAGCTGAAAAAATGTGCACAAATTTGCATTGATGGATGTTTTCTTATCCTCCATCAGGAAATGATGTACTTGAAACTCATTATAGATCTTCATAGAAACTCGACTGAACGTGCCTTGGGCTTTGTGCTCATCAGCACATACCGAGTTGACTACATAATTCATATCTCTGGTGTCACATTTAATGTATAACATGTATTTCCTGTTGATTATGAAAATAAAAACACATCATATATTCTAACAGCATAATTACAAAAAATGCTGCAAAAAAATTGTAAGTTTGAAGTCTACTCGCCAAAGCCTCTTAAAAAAGTATAGAATGGAAGTTATTTTCTCTTTGCTTTTTTTTTAAATCAGTTTAACAGTGCTTCCTTTTTCCCTTCCACCTGACTTTACAGAATGATATAGAGGCTCCACAGCATAGGAAACAGGAAATAATAGAGACAGAGGAGTTACCAACTTTATCATCTCGAAACATTTAGACAAATAAATAAAACGAACTCAGGACTTTCCGGGACAGAACTAAGATTGTTCTCTGGATATGAAGCCCAAAGCAATTCACTGATTAGTGATTAATTACTTTTTTTCTCTTTTAAAGACATGATTTTTTATATGCAGTGCATGGAAAAACAAAATTCCATAAAGGCCGTGGTCCTATTAAATGCCTCCAGCAGTCAAAATTCTCTAAGATAACATCTCCCTTAATGAAGAGGAAATATATCATACAACTAAAACTCTAACTACTTAATAAGTGTAATTTAGCTTGAGAGGACTTTTTAAGTATCATAGAGGGCTCATACATCTTGAGCTGCATATGAAGTTATAAACCCTAAAGCAGTCTAAGCATTCACACCTTCATAATATACACGCTGGAGTTGTACGAGGCAGCTACTGCTCCTTGGTTGCTAATTAACAGGCATGATATTAAAAATTAATTAGCTGCACAATCAATATTGCATACTTGTCATAGGTAGTTACTGGGCACCTTTTCCCCTGACTCACAGCAGAGAAAGTTTTTGGCATAGACTTTGGTGGATGAATTCCGTTCAATGCTTGATTGAGAACATGGACTGAGCTGTTAGACTGGCTGCTATCAAACATGAGCTGTTCCACAGAGAAGCTGAAGAGGCAGATTTTGAGTTCCTTAAAATGACTCTGTTTTGCCACCAACAACCCTATCTGAGAAAATGGTGTGTTTGTTTATTAATGCAGATAACACTGATAAATTCATTCATTTGTTGATTCGTTAATTTATCTACAACTGCCATTAGAAATTAACATAGTTATAAAAATAAATATAGAAATTCCTATTTGCAGGAATGGTGAGTAGAGTTTATCTGGTCGATAGTTTCCAATCACTGGCATTAGCTGCCTACCATACTCATATGAGTTCAGCACATACCACTACTAATAATAACCCACCGCCATCCAATCGATTCCAATTTATGGCAATCCCATATGTTACAGAGTAGAACTGATCTCTGTGGGTTTTTTTGTTGTTGTTTTCGGTGGTAATCTTTACTGAAGTAGATTGCCAGGCCTATATACTGCAATTAGCACCTGAAAATAAACCGTTTACACCACCCAGGGACCTACTAACCAAATAATAGCTGCTAACCAAAAGGTCGGCATATCAAACCCACCCGGCGGCTTCATGGAGGAGAGGCCTGGCAGTCTGTTTCCACAAAGATTACAGTCAAGAAAACTCTGTTTACTCTGTAACACATGGGGTTGCCATGAGTCAAAAGCCGACTCTATGGCAGCTGACAACAGCAACAACAACAATTGTAATATTCATAAATTCCTATAAGTGAAGAATGAGAATGCTGGACAATGTGTCGAATTTATCCAGACCTTGAATAAATGGCTACAGACAGTATTACAAAGGCGAATACAAAGTACAGTGCAGGCACCCGGAAGAGATCAGTCTGCTCTCCCTGTGAAGGTCGTAGAAGTATCTTATGGTGAGTGGAGATGCCCCAGAATTCAAGGAGAGATGACTAATGAGCAATTGAATGCCTGACAAGAGCTGAGGACACAGGCCTGAGCTTGAGATACAGATTTATGAGTCAGAAGCTGATTCTTGCAAGATGAGAAAATGTTTTCTGGATGGGCTAGGCTGGAAGGGCATTCCAGGCAAAGGTACCAGCTTGAGTAAAGGAACATCATGCTCAGCTTATGTTATAGTTCATCAGGATAGAAGCATGAAATGTAGTTCCTGGTTGAAGAAAGGCAAATGATAGAGCATTGGAAATCTGATTGGCTAGAAGAAAATATTAAACTAGAATTTTACTGTTCATTACTTCACATTTCTCAGATATAAAGTATGTTACTAAACTTACATATTAACATGTTTTTATTACATATTTTGTATATTTGCAAATGTATGTATTTAAAACATATAGATATATATTTTAGTGCTCCTAATTGTTAACTTGAGCCCTGGTGGCACAGTGGTTAAGTGCTTGGCTGCTAACTGAAAGGTCAGCAGTTTGGACCCACCAGAGGCTCCAGCGAAGAAAGATCTAGTGATCTGCTCCTTGAAAACCCTATAGGGCAGTTCTACTCTGTCCTATAGGGTAGCTATGAGTTGGAATTGACTCAACAGCAACAGGTTTGGTTTTGGTTTTCTTCGTTGTTAACTTAAATAGATATGAAACCTTATTACTCAGTAAACTGTCTCAAGAAGTATTTCTCTTTATTCAACTATAATTGCTTCTTCGTGATGACTGCCAAATTTGATGTAGGATTGACATAATACCTCCAATGTGTCATTTCTGATTGACAACAAAAACAACTTGAATGATATTATAATAAAGATTTTTAATTCTACTTACATACTTAAAAAATCCAAACCTGTTGCCTTGGAGTCAATTCCAACTCATAGCAACCCTATAGGACAGAGTAGAACTGCCCCATAGGGTTTCCAAGGCCGTAACCTCTACAGAAGCTGACTGTCACATCTTTCTCCTGCAGAGTGGCTGGTGGGTTCTAATTGCCAACCTTTCCATTAGCAACTGAGTGCTTAACCACTGCACAACCAAGGCTCCTTACTTATATACTTAGAGTGTGCTAATTAATAGAATCCTTAAATATATGTAGGACACATACACAGGTTTATTTAGGATTTGCATGAATACGTCAAGGCAACGTTGAAAAAAAGCTTAGGCTTCTTTATTAGATAAAATTGGTTTCTGTGCAAATTGCCTAAAGTCCCATAGCTTCTGCTGCTTCTGGATTGAAAAGAAAAATTTTATTCTATAGGGAGGTAGTGAGGATAAAATGAGATAAAGCATGTGCAGTCTGTAAGTGCTAACAAATCATGACTGCACTATCATTAAAGCATATTATTCTAGAACAGTGTATATGTTCTGTACAAGAAGCCAAGAATGTGCTGAAATCATGTAACTACATCCTCAAATTTAAATGTAGTACGCATTAATTGAGGACCAACATCATATAGTTCCTGCTCTTAAGGAATGTACAATTGAGGTAATAAATAAAAGATGTCAAAGCCAATTTGCATGAGGAAAGCAACCAGTGTACGCAATGCCGTCTGACTGAAAACTGATCTGTCAGCAATTTACAGACGATGGCTTTTGGAATGTAGGGAGAACATTAACAGAATGTAGAGTTATTTTTAAGTTTTTTTTTAAAAGAAGAACAATTCTTTTAAAGGGTTTCAAAATTATGAAAGTTAAACATTTTATTGGATTAAACAGTGAATTTTAAAGAACTCACCATATGTGTTAAGAATCGTTACTTGCCTCTCTTAACGCAAAGAGTTTTATATCTGTATATTATTTTTAAGCCCCTAGATGAAGCCATCACTATCGGCAGTCAGGCCTGTCTGCCGTTTCAAAGGAGAGAGATTGCAGTTAGACCTATGCTAACTTGTCCTCAGAATGGAGCCCCTTTCCCTTTTTCTCTGATTTCCTTCTTCCTGCAAAGATTTATTTTCCAATTTGTTTCCTCTCCTCACCATGATTGATCATTTAGGACCTGTTACCTCATGTTCGTTAAGATGAGGTTCACAGAGCCCTGCAAAGGACATTGAGGAACTTGGCTCAGTAGCTTCTGGTAGAAGTGGGCTAATTTTGTTCTTGTTCTCCTACAGTGGGATCACGGGACTTAGTTCACTCATTGCTTTTCTCTCACCTTTTCTGCTGCTATTTTGGTCAGTTTCAAAAACACCTGCTGAGTATTCTCTGTACCAAGAATGGAGAAGATAGTGAGAGATAATAATTGTAGTACAGTGTGATAAGGGAATTACTCCCAAGGACTATGATGGAGCACAGACTTGGTGGCTCATTGGTTAAGAGTTCTGCTGCTAACCAAAAGATGGGAAGTTCGAATCCCCCAGCCACTCCTTGGAAACCCTATGAGGCAGTTCTACTCTGTCCCATGGGGTTGCTATAGGGTCACTACAGTGTCACTATGAGTCAGAATCAACTCGATGGCAACAGGTTTGGTTTTTTTACTATGATGGGGCAAGGAGCCCTGGTGGCTCAATGGTTAAATACTGAGTTGCTAAATGAACAGTTGGTGGTTTGAACCCACCAACCTCTCTGAGGGAGAAAAGGCCTGGCGATCTGCTCCCATATAGATTTCAGCCTAGGAAATCCTATGGGACAGCTCTACTATGAGTCAGAGTTGACTCAAGGGCACACAACAACAACAAGGGTGGGGCATAGAAGATGGATTTAATGACCTGGGAGTGAGCTGAGGGGAAGGCTTTTGGAGGCCATGATACTTAGAGTCTTAAAAATAAGTAGGAAATACTTAGATAAACTGTGTGCATGTGCGCGTGCGTGTGTGTATGTACGTGTGTGTGAAGCTGGGATTGGGAGCAGAGTTGGTTTTCCATGACAAAGGAATGCATGAGTTGCCAAGGTTGGGAGGAAGGGAGAAAGGGAATGGCATTGCTTAGGCGGGCACTGAATTTCTGTTAATGTGGTGGAATCATTTGGAAAAGCATAGTGGTGATGGTTGCATGACATAATGAATGTCACCAAATTGTACATGTAAAAACTGTTGAACTGGCCAATGTTTTGTTATATGTATATATTTACCACAATGAAAAAAATAAAAGAAATACATGAGTAAAGATACACACAAAGATGTGAAACAGCATGGTGCCTCTACTATTTGGTGTAACTGAACCTGGAGAAAAGAGTAGCTGAAGGTCAGATTATGGAAAGCCTTGAATGAAATGAGATGTATAAGACATAAGTCTTGAATATTTATATGTAGAAGAGAAAAATAGCAGGAATCTAGTCTCATAAACACCCAATCCCCCCTCTAGAGAGTCAACAACAGTTATATCCAAAAGTTCAGAAGAAGAAACACATAATACAATTTTTTTTTCTCTATTTATATTTATCCCCTAGGTGATCATGCTTAATCTCATGGCTTTAAATACTATCTGTATGCTCTTAATTCCCAAATATTTATCTTCAGCTTCCACCTCTCCCTGAAACTCCACACTCGAATCCAGCTGCCTGCTTGAAACTCCTAATTGGACATCTAGTGGAGAGCTCAAACTGAAAACTCAGTACAGAAATCCATCACTCCCTCCCAAACTGCTCTTCCCACAGTTCTCATCTCATTAAGTTAAAACGCCAATCTTCTGGTTGCTCAAGATGAAACATTGCCTCTCTTCTCCTTATCTGGTCTGTTGGGACATCCCGCAGGTTCCTCCTTGAAAGTATAATCAAAAACCAACTCAGCTGAGTGTAGGGGTGGGGGGGAACCCTTTTTTACCTCCATTGCTACCAACCCAGTACTAAGCAACTATTATCTCTCACCCAGATCACTCCAACAGTCTCTTGAGTGAGTGCCCTGCTTCCAGGTGTGCCCTGCTAAAGGAGATTCTGTGCATAGCAGAATGAAGCTTTAAAAACAGAAGTCAGATCACATCGTTCCTTCCAGTGGCTCTTCACCTCATTTAGAGTAAAAGACCAAAGCTCTTATCATGGCACAAGACGGTTCTTGGATTGGACCTCACTATCTCTCTAATCTTATCCCCTTTCTCTCTCCATTGCTTCCTCCACTCCAGCCTCACTGCCCTCCTTGCTGTTCCTCAGACTTACCAAGCACACTCCTGCCTCAAGCCATGTGCATTTGCTATTCTCTCTGCCTGGAAAGCTCATCCTGCTGTTCTCTCTTCCTCATTTCCTTTAAGCCTCTCTTGAAATGTCATCTTATCATTGAGGTCTTTCTGGACCACTCTATATAAAATAGTAACAATTCCTTACAAACATGCCCACGCCACAATCAATGCCCATGGGAGAAGCAGTCAAGAAATCAAAGGATGCATTGCATTGGGCAATTCTGCTGCAAAAGATCTCTTTAAATTGTTTAAAAAAAAAAAGCAAAGATGTCACTTTGAGGACTAAAGTGTGTCTGACCCAAGCCATGGTGTTTTCAATTGCCTCATAGGCATGCAAAAGCTGGACAATGAATAAGGAAGACCGAAGCAAAACTGATGCCTTTGAATCATGGTGTTGGCGAAGAATATTGAATATACCATGGACTGCCAGAAGAACCAACAAATCTCTCTTGAAAGAAGTACCACAAGAAAGTTCCTTGGAAGCAATTGGCGAGACTTCATCTCACATACTTTGGACATGTTATCAGGAGGGAACAGTCCCTGGAGAAGGACATCAGGCTTGGTAAAGTAGAGGGTCAGCGAAAAAGAGGAAGGCCCTCACCAAGATGGATCGACACAGTGGCTGTAACAATAGGCTCAAGCATAACGATTTTGAGGATAGCACAGGACGAGGCAGTGTTTTGTTCTATATAGGGTTGCCGTGAGTTGGAACCGACTCCACAGCACCGAACAACAACAATAACAACACATACATACCCACATGCCCATGCACGCATACGTGCACACACACACACACAGCCTTGACTGATCTGCTTTAATTTACTCCTTGGTACTTATCATCATTCGCCCTGGTAGCGCAAAAGGTTGGTGGTTCAAACCCACCAGTGGCTCCACGAGAGAAGAGACCTGGGGATCTGCTCCCATAAAGATTACAGCCTAGGAAACCCTATGGGGCTGTTCTACTCTGTCACATGGGGTGGCTATGAGTTGGAATCAGCATACAACAACATATATGTATATGTACTTACTTATACATAACATATATATATATATATATTCATGTACTACCAGTTGCTGTCAAATTGATTCCAACTTATGGCAACCCCATGTGTGTCAGAGTAGAATTGGGCTCTATAGGATTTTTATGGCTGATTTTTCAGAATTAGATCTCCAGGTCTTTCTTCCAAGGTGCGTTTTTCAGTTAGCATCTGAGCTCATTAACTGTTATACCATGCAGTCTCTCTCTTTCTCCGTATGTATTTGTCTATTGTCTCTTTCCTCCCACTGGGATAAAAGCTCCATGTGGACTGGGATTTGAGACTGTTTTATTTGCTGCTGAATCCCCAATCCTTAGAACAGTGTAGCACTCAATAAATATTTGTTAAATGAATTAATATGAGCTCCATCCCAAATGCAATCCCCTAGACTGCTTCTGCTTCTCTCTTCCCAATACCCCACCCTACTTCCCACCCCTAAGTTATGAGTTTTCTGAGAGCAGAGCCAAGTTTCATTCATTCTGCATCTTTGTATTCCAAGTACCTGGCACAGTCTTGGTATATCTAGCCACGCAAAAGAAGACAAAAGGAGTGGCTTCAATGATCCCTTTACATGTCTGAAACACAGTAATAATGCAATAATCATTACTTCAGTCGGAAATAATTAGAAATAACTCCTTTACCTCATAAGTCCACTCTGGAATCACAACCCTCTCTAATGATGATGATAAGCTGGTCCAAGGAGGGCACCTCAGGCACAAAGATGAATCATAGGCCCTATGCAGCAGCCCAAGCCCACTTACCTCCCCAGTCACAAGGGACATAAGTCTCCAAAAGGGAGGAGAGTTGGATTTACAGTGAGGCTAATGAAGCTTAAGTAACAGGGCCCCTCACTTTTATGGGTGCCTGCATAATTTTCTATTCATAATTTTGTCTTCTTTTTCTTAAAGAAATTTCCTCTATATTTTTTAGGCTTTAAGACCCACAAAACCTGGATGAAGTGGGAATTCTAAGACAAAATGGAAGATGAAAATGTAGCCCATCATGCTTTGCAATGTGCATGTACCTGTCCCCTTCTTACCTCTGACCTCCCCTGCCATCCACATGTTCGTGTAGTCCTTCTACTTCAATTCCACCTTGTTTGAGAATGCCTGGCCTTGACATTTTTTTTTTTTTAACTTAGACTGGTTTTGTCTCTTTTCTTATTATTATACATAATTGTTTTCATTCTTTTTTTTTTCAAAATTGTTTAGCACATTTATTTCTTAAGGATTTTGCTTCACAAAATCAGACACTTTTTATTTTATGCCAGGTTTCCTTGTGATTTTGTTTTTCTCTCTCTCACTGAGTCACGACCAAGTTTCTTAATGTTGTTTCCTTCTTCTCCTTTTACATTTCTTTTTCCAACATGTAGGCTCAAGAGTCAACTTCTCTCCACGGAATCTGTGATTTAGTGAGGAGGCTACCGTTTGTCAGCTTTGTCATTCTTTCTCTGGACTGCTATTCACTGTTATATTTCCTTTCAAGGCCTGACACAGCACTTGGAATTAGAGGCACAAGATGAGTAAATGAAATGTAAATCTAAGGGAAGTTACCTTTGAATGGCATATGGTGCCTGCTCCCATAAGGAGTTCAAAGCTGCCTGTTCATTCATAAATTCAGAATTCCCAAATTCTGTTATTCATAGACTCACCCACGACCTAAAGTTGTCATAAATTTAACATTTATAGTGTGAAAGCTAGAGCCTAGGTTGCTCCATGGACTTTATCTAAAGATCTGAAACTCAGGGGATTCTCAATTTCTTAAAAAAAAACAAAAAAAGACTGCAGATCTTCAGAGTAAAGGGCACTTAGATTTATAAGTTTACACATTCATTCAACCAGGATTTTATTTATTGATGTCCAAGGCTTAACAGGAATGAGTCAAATCACTTGACATCTAAAATGTGGGATTTCTGGTTGTCCCAGTATTTTACATCCCTATAAACTTCCTTCTAGAACATGGTCTGTATTTTAACCAGCTGATTGTTGTGGGTTTTCAGGAAGGAAAAACGGCTTCACCTTAATAACATACAAGTCAACACAAAGGACTTCAAGTAGAGCTATCCTCACAATTTTCTCTAAAAGAACTCATGCTTAATATGTGCATAATATATTTCTTTGTATCAAGTAAAATGCTGTATTCACTGTGTTCCAAATTTTCTTGCCCAGTCCTTCTCCACAGAGTCTCCAGTTTGCTCAGGAACAGCAGAAATAACAGACACCAAAGAACGAGAGTGCCTCTTTTCTCTGGATCTGCTCTCCAACTGGGACTGGCCCTAACGTAGGGTGAGAACTTCCTCACCAGAAAGCTCTAGAGTTTTTTCTCCTTTCATTTCTAACTTGAAATTCACATTCTTTAGAGTCCTATCTTGGGGCTGGATCAGAGTGGGACAGATACCACCAATGATACATAGGAACAAAATTGAACAAGTCACAAATCATAATTAAGAAGGTATTTCCTTTTTAAGTTTGTTCTACTCCTTAAAGGTAAATCAAGAAGAAACTCCCAGTTTGGTGTTAGTATGACTTTACAGCCTAATTCATGCCAATATCACTTTTTAATAACAAGATTAGACCTGAGGTTCAGAGCCCTCAGCAGATCATACTTAACTAGTTAGAATTCAATGGCGTGTTTTCATTCTGTTGACTGGTAATATAATCTTCTGTATAAGGAAAATGATATTGGTTTTCTATTTATGTAGCAATACAACATTTCCTTTTAATTCAAATCTATGTAAACATAACAAGCAATTGAAAATACTAGTAAGTAGATAACAGTCAGGCAATAAACAGATATGGCAAAAATGCTGAAAATGGCATGGGAATGACTAAAACTAAGAATAATTAAAGGACATTATTTTATAGACGTTTTCTTCAAATATTCCTTCCCTGGCATGGGGAAATAGCTTTTGTGGTTCCCAATATTTTCCTCATAACTTGGATTATTTTTTTAATGTTAGTAAATAGTCATTAATGGAGAGAAACCAAAAGCTTTACCCACATAAAGATCTCAGGAGCCCTTCCTTCCTTCCTTCCCTCGTTCTCAGCAACGGCCTATTTATGTAGACTGGAAGTAAATTTTTAAAACACCAAAAACTGAAGAAGGGCACAGGAAGAGAAGAAATATGGGAGAAAGCTATAGCCAATTAACCTAGAAGTTTTTAGGAGATTTCTCGATTGTGTCTATTCTTTCTGCAGACTTGAGGTCCAATGATCTGGCTTGAGGACATCATCTGTGACTGAGTCCTTGAGAGGCAGAGCCAACATGGTGATATAGACAGGCACAGCATGCTATCCCTCTGCAGCAAAGATCTGAAAAACTAAATAAAACAGATACAAACATCAATCCTGGAAGCATCAAATGAAGGGAAAAAGAACTAGATTAAACACTGAATGAAAGAAGAAACTGAAGGAAAACAGAGAATGAGGAGAGCTACAGAGTAGATGTCCCCTGCCAGCTAATGTGGCACAACATCGCCATCTTCGAGCACAGCCAGCAACGACCCTGGACAGCGAGTTCAGGAAGGCAATTTCATGGAGTTTCCAACAGGAGACAGAGCACCGGGTAAGCAGAAAAACACACTTTCCTAACCCTCAGCCTTCTGCACCATACTCTACCTCTACATCTTCCTGATGGGCCACGCCATGACTCATAGCTAGAGAGACACTGGTTGACTGCCACCGTGGGTCTGCCCTGCCTCCACTGGCTAGCTCCCACCATACCATTATTTTTTTCTATCTCCCTTTCTTCCTTTTCTTTCTCCCTCCCACCTACCCCCTTACAATACCTCTACACCTTCCCAACAGGCTACGCCACACCACTCAGCTAGAGAGCCACCGGCCCACGGCTGGCCAGGGTGTGCACTGTCCCCACCCACTGGCTCCCACCATGCTGCATTTTGTTTGTTTGTTTGTTTTGCTTTTGTTTCTTTCTCTTCTTTCTTTCCTTTCTTCCTCTCACCTAGCTCTGTACATCACACCCCCTACCTTCCAACCAGCCCCTGGGTCTGCCTTACCCCCATTAGCCAGCTCCACCACACTGCCAGGTTTTGTTTGTTGTTTTTTTTTTTTTTTTTTTTTCCCCTATCTTCTTTCTTCCTTTTCTTTTTCCCTCCAACCTAGCCCTGTATGCCACCTCCCCGCCCTGCTGCCATGGCTATAGAACCACTGGCCCACCACTGCCCCCACTCTGCTCTGCCCCCACCAAGCTGACACATATTTTATTTTTTAATTTATTTTTCCTTTCTTTCTTTTCCTTTTACCTCCCACCTAGCCTCATATGCCACCTACCCCCTTTCCTGCTGCCCCCCAGGTCTACCCTATGACCACATGCCAGATATCATTCTTTTCTCTTTTATTTTCTTTCTCCCCCACACCTAGCCCCATACACTAACCGCTCTTCCCACTGGCCCCCAACATGCCACCGTGGCTAGAGCAGCCCCAGTGGTCAGGCCCGCAGCTGCACCAGGCCCACACTGCCACCCCTGTCACTTTATCAGCTGTTGAACGATGGAAAGTGAGTCCATACCACTCCCTGTCCAACACCTCTGCCTGTCTGGTGAGAAGATGTAAATGCTCTCACACTGCTAGACCAATATAAGGAGGCAGACAGCACCCTCCAAGTCCACCCTCAGCCACCTTGCCAAACCAGTGTATAGCAAAGCAGGCTCACCCTGCCTGCTGCTGCCCTGCCCACCCAGACAAAGTGGTGAGAACTATCATGCCCACAGATAAGCAAGCAGCAAAACATGCGTGGCCTGCTAGCCCTTACATATCAAAACAAAATGAAAAAGCAGGATGAAACAAGTGAACATATAACCAATAAATGAAGAAAAATAATACCTTAATGTTTCTGAGAGAGCAGACAATATCCAAACATAAAAAAGCAGGACAAGATGACTCCAGTAAGTGATCAAAATAAAGCAACAAATGACCTTCCAATAGAAGAAAAGGCAGTGGAACTACCCGATATGGAATTCAAAAGACTAATATTTAGAAGTCTCGAACAGATTAAGAAAGCAATCAAGGAAAACGCAGACAAAACAAAGGAAAAAATAGACAAAATCATGGAAAACACAGACAAAATCAACAAAAACATAGCCAAAATCAAAGAAAACACAGACAAAGCAATGGAAGAATTCGAGAAAATAATACAAGAACAAAACGTCAAAATAAATAAACAATTAAAATCATACAAAAACAGCAATTAGAAATTCAAAAGATAAACCACAAAATTTTAGAAATAGACAACTCAATAGAAGGATTTAGGAGCAAATTTGAACTAATAGAAGATAGAATCAGTGAGATTGAAGAAAAATCCCTAGACACCAATTTGTTTGAGGAAAAATCAGAGAAAAGAATGAAGAAAAATGAAAACATAAGAATTATGCAGGACACAATCAAGAGCAAAACTTGAAAGTAATCGGAGTTCCAGAAAAGAGGGATAAAATGAAAGACACACAGAAGATTGTTGAAGATTTGCTGGGAGAAATCTTCCCAAGCATCATGAGAAAACAAAAGCTGACCATCCAAGAAGGTTAACAAACCCCACATAGATAGACCCCAAAAGAAAGTCACCCAAACATATCATAATCACACTTGCCAAAAATAAAGGCAAATAAAGAATCCTAAAAACAGCTCAAGAAAAATGAAAAGTCACTTACAAAGGGGAAACAATAAGACTAAACTCTGATTACTTGGCAGAAACTAGGCAGGTGGGAAGGCAATGAAATGATATATAGAAAACCTTGAAAGAAAAAAATTGTCAACCAAGAATAACATATCTTGCAAAATTCTCTCTCAATACAATGGCAAAATTAGGGCATTTCCAGATAAACAGAAATTAAGGGATTTCATAAAAATCAAACTAAACTTACAAGAAATATTAAAGAAAATCCTTTGGTTAGAGAACCAACAACATCAGACAATGACTGGGGCCTAGGACACAGGACAGCATCAGTCAGATACCAACCTTGGTAAATGACAACAACGACAAAGCAATAAAAGGGGGAATAAATAGTGTAGGTATAGAACTTTCAGATGGAGAGGAAGTCAGGCAATATCAAGTAATAAAAGACTAGTTCAAACTTAGGAAGATAAGGGTAAATTTCAAGGTAACCACAAAGAAAGTTAACAAACATACTCATCAGAATATGAGAAGAAAAAAATAAAGACTAGTAAACACAAAATCTATAATAACAAAAGAAGAGAAAAACAAATCCACAAACAAAAGGAATTCAGCACAGGAAAGTAAGAGGAATTAAGAAAACATCAGCACCACAAAACACACACACACACACACAACAATATGAAAGTAATAAACTCATACCTATCAATAATCACACAATGTAAATGGCTTAAATGCACCTGTAAAGAGACAGAGAGTGGCAGAATGGATTAAAAAAAAAAAAAAAAAGACCCATCAATATGCTGTCTACCAGAGACAAACCTTAGAAACAAAGACATAAATTTATTAAAAAATCAAAGGATGGAAAAAAATATATCAAGCAAACAGTAATCAAAAAGGCATAAGTGGCACTACTAATCTCAGATAAAATAGACTTTAAGGCAAAATCAACCATAAAAGATAAGGAAGGGTGTTATACAATGATTAAAGTGACAATCCACCAAGAAGACATAACTTTAATAAATACTAAATGACGGGACTCCAAAATACGTAAAACAAACTCTACAGCACTGAAAAGAGAATTAGACAGTGTCATAGTAATAGCAGGAGGCTTCAACACACCACTCTAGGTAAAGGACAGAACATCTAGAAATAAACTCAACAATGATACAGAAGATCTAAAGGCCAAAATCAACCAGCTTGACCACACAGACATATATATAGAACACTCCACCCAACAGCAGCAAAGTAGAAATTCTTTCCCAACACTCATGAAACATTCTCCAGAATAGACCACATTTTAAGCCACAAAGCAATCCTGAATAAAATCCAAAACATCAAAATAATACAAAGCATTCTTTCTGATCACAATGCCATAAAAGTAGAAATTAGTAATGGGAAAAGTAAGGATAAAATATCAAATAGATGGAAACTGAATAACACCTTGCTTAAAGACAACTGGGTAATAGAAGAAATCAAAGAGACAATAAAAAAATCCCTAGAGTCAAATGAGAATGAAAACACATCATACCAAAACTTTTGGAACACAGCAAAGGCTGTGCTCAGAGGTCAATTTACAGCAATAAACACACATAACAGAAAAGAAAAACGGGCCAAAATCAAAATGTTAGCCCTCCAACTCAAACAAATAGAAAGATACAGCAAAAGAACATGCACCAGAAGAAAGTAAATAATAAAGATTAGAGCAGAAAAAAATGAAATAGAGAACAGAAAAAGAATTGAAAGAATCAACAAGCCCAAAAGTTGGTTCTTTGAAAAGATCAACAAACCATTAGCCAAACTGACAAAAGAAAAACATGAGAGGAAGCAAATTACGCAAATAAGAAATGAGATGGGGTACGTTACAACAGACTCAACTGAAATAAAGAGGACCATAACAGAATACTATTAGAAATTGTACTTCAACAAGTTTGAGAACCTACAGGAAATGGACAAATTGTAGGAACACGTTACCTACCTAAACGAACACAAACTGGATAGAAAATCTGAACAGACCCATAACAAAAGAAGAAATTGGAGAGGTAATTTTAAAAAAAGAAAAAAAACTCCCAACAACAACAACAAAAGCCCTGGCCCATATGTCTTCCTGGTGAATTCTACCAAACATTCCGAGAAGAGCTCACACCGGTACTACCCAAACTCTTTGAGAGCACAGAAAAGGAAGGAATACTTCCGAATCCATTCCATGAAGCCAGTATAAACCTGATATCAAAGCCAGGCAATGACACCATCAAAAAAAAAATTACAGACCAATGTCTCTCATGAATATAGATGCAAAAATTCTCAACAAAATTCTAGCAATAGAATTCAACATCATATCAAAACAGTAATACATCATGACCAAGTGGAATTCATAACAGGTATACAAGGATGGTTCAAAATTAGAAAATCAATCAACATAATCCACTGCATAAATAAAGCAAATGAATCACATGATCATTTCAACTGATGCAGAAATGGCATTTGATAAAGTCCAACACCATTACTGATAAAAACTCTTAGCAAAATAGGAATAGAAGGGAAATTCCTCAACATAGTAAAGAGCATCTATACAAAGCTAACGGCCAACATCGTTCTCAATGGAGAGAGGCTGAAGACATTCCCCTAATAATGGGAACAAGACAAGGATGTCGTTTATCACCACTCCTATTTAACACTGTGCTGGAAGTCATAGCTAGAGCAGTAACGCAAGAAAAAGTAATAAAGGGCATCCAAATTGGAAAGGAAGAATTAAAACTATCCCTATTTGCAGATGGTATGATCATATACACAAAGAACCCCAAAGACTCCACAAGACACCTACTGGAATTAATAGAAAGATTCATCAGAGTAGCAGGATACAAGGTCAACACAGAAAAATCAGTTGGATTTCTATAGACCAAAAAAGAAAACTCCAAAAATGGAATCAAGAAAACAATGCCATTTATAATAGCCCCTACAAAAATAAAATACTTAGGAATAAATCTTACCAGGGACGTAAAAGACCTCTACAAAGAAAACTACAAAACACTATTGCAAGAAACCAAAAGAGACCTACATAAATGGAAAAACGTACTATGTTCACGGATATAAAGACTCAACATTGTGAAAATGTCAATTCTACCCAAAGCAATCTACAGATATAATGCAATCCCGACCAAATACCAACAGCATTCTTTAATGACATGGAAAAAGTAATCACTAACTTTGTATGGAAAGGAAAGAGGCCCCAGATAGGCAAAGCATTGCTGAAAAGGAACAAAGTAGGAGGCTTCTCACTACCTGATCTCAGAACCTACTGTTACAGCCACAGTAGTCAAAACAGCCTGATACCGGTAGAATGACAGACACATTTACCAACAGAACAGAATTGAGAACCCAGACGTTAATCCATACACCTACAGCCAGCTGATCTTTGACAAAGGCCCAGAATCCATTAAATGGGGGCAAAGACAATCTCTTTAACAAATGGTGTTGGCAAAACTGGATGTCCATCTGTAAAAACATGAAACAGGACCCATACCTCACACCATACGCAAAAATTAATTCAAAATGGATCAAAGACCTAAAAATAAAACCTAAAACTATAAAGATTGTGGAAGAAAAAAATAGGGACAATGCTGGGGGCCTAATATACAGTCTAAATAGGATACAAACCGTAACCAACAATGCACAAAAGCCAGAAGATAAACTAGATAACTGGGAGCTCCAAAAAATTAAACTCTTACGCTCATCAAACAACTTCACCAAAAGAGTAAAAAGAGAACCCACAGATTGGGAAAAAAATTTTGGATATGCCATATCCCACAAATGTCTAATTTTTAAAAATCTATAAGATACTGCAACACTTCACTTCAGAAACAAAACCACAAATAATCCAATTAAAAAATGGGCAAAGGATATTAACAGACACTTCACCAAAGAAGACATTCAGGGAGCTAACAGACACAAGGGGAAATGCTCCCAATCATTAGCCATTAGAGAAATGCAACTCAAAACTGCAATGAGACACCATCTCACCCCAACATTACTGGCACAACTCAAAAAACCAGAAACAATAAATGTTGGAAACTAGAAATAGAAATACCATATGATCTAGCAATCCCACTCCTAGGAATATATCTTAGAGAAATAATAGCCGTCACACGAATAGACATATGCACAGCCATGTTCATTGCAGCATTATTCACAATAACAAAAAGATGGAAACAACCTAAGTGCCCATCAACAGATAAATGAATAAACAAATTTTGATATATACACACAATAGAATACTATGCAATGATAAAGAACAAAGATGAATCCATGAAATATCTCACAACATGAATGAATATGAAGAGCATTATGCTGAGTGAAATAAGTCAATCACAAAAGGACAAATACTGTATGAGACAATTATTATAAAAACTCAAGAAAAGTTTATACACTGAAACAATCTTTGACACTTACGAGGGAGGGGAAGTTTGGAGTGGGGAAATCACTAACTAGATAGTAGATAAGTGTTAACTTTGGTGAGGGGAAAGTCGGTACACAATACAGGGGATGTCAGGACAGCTTGACCAAGGCAATGTCATAGAATCTTCCTAGACACATTCAAACACCCCAAGGGACTGAGTTACTGGGACTGAGGGCTGGGGACCATGGTTGCAGGGGTCATCTAGGTCAGTTGGTATAACATAATTCATAACAAAAGTGTTCTACATTCAACTTTGGTGAGTCTGGGGTCTTAAAAGCTTGGGAGCAGCCATTTAAGACACATCTCCGGAGCAAAGGAGAATGAAGAAAACCAAAAACATAAGGGAAATATTAGTCCAAAGGACTAATGGACCACACAAGCACCACAGCCTCCTCCAGACTGAGCCCAGAAGAACTAGATGGTGCTGGGCTACCACCACAGACAGTAATCACAATAGAGGGTCCTGGACAGAGCAGGAAGAAAAATGTAGAACAAAATTCAAATTAACAAAAAAGACTAGACTTACTGGTCTGACAGAGACTGGAGGAACGCTAGAGACTATGGCCCCCGGACACCATGTTAATTCAGAACTGAAGCCACTCCCAAAGTTAGTAACAAACAATAACACATGTGAGGAACGTAATTCTTAGTTCAGTCAAGTATACAAGACCAAATGGGCAACACCTGCCCAAAAGCAAAGACGAGAAGGCAGGAAGGAGGAAGAGACAGAAAAATCGAGGAATGGAAATGCGAAACCTAGGGTGGGGAAGGGAAGAGTGTTGACACATTACGGGGATTGCAACCAATGTCACAAAACAATTTGTGTATGAATTGTTGAATGAGAAATTAATTTGCTCTGTAAACTTTCACCTAAAGCACAATTAAAAAAATAAAAAGATCTCAGGAAAAGTTCTTTGATGTGGTTGTGAGGAGGTGGAGCATAATGGAAGCTGTGGGTTTTAGGGAGCAGTAGCAGTGGAGGGGCCAAAAGAAAAAGAATCTTGTACCTCACTCTGCAGGTTCTTGTGCTGAGCCACCTGGGAGTGGACAGATGGTTGCCAGTTTGGTAATAGAGATCCTAGATAGATACTTTGAGGTCAATGGTGCCCTAATGGGCGAAAGACTTGAAAATAAAAGATGCGCATCTTCATTGAGGGAGAGATGAAAGAAAAACAGCATCAGGACAATTTCTGATTACTCCCTTACTCTCAACTATTCATCTGTTAATTATACTATTCGTCCAGTCAACTTTGGGGCATGATAGATAGACAAACAGATAGATGGATAGATGATAGATAGCTGCTGTTGTGTCTACTCCAACTCATGGTGACTTTATTTACAGCAGAACAAAACGTTGACCAGTCCTGTATCATCTTTATAATCACTGGCATGTGCAAGTCCATCATTGTGGCTATTGTGGCAATCCATTTCCTTGAGAGTCTCCCTCGCCCTAGCTGGCCTTCTACTTTACCAAGCATGTCTTCCTCTAATGATTGATACTTCCTGATAACATTTCCAAAGCAAATGAGTGGGACAACTTTCTGTTGTGATCCTTAAGGTTTTCATTGGCTAATTTTCTGAGGTAAACCTGAATTATCAATAATTCCCTCCCGGACAGCCTTTAATGTATAGTGTAGGCTGGAAACTCCAGCTCTCTTTTCTTTTTTGAATAATAGTTTATTGTGTGTTTGGTGAAGGTTTACACAGCAGTTTATATCCCTGTTCAACAATTTCTATACAAGTTGTTTGGGGACATTGGTTACGTTCTTCACAATGCATGAACATTCATATTATTTCCATTTTGGTTGTTCTATTTCCATTCATCTAGTTTCCCTTCCCCCAGACATTCTCATCTTTGTTTTAAAGTAGTTGTTAACCATTTGGTCTCATATAGGAGATTTTTTAAAGGAGGACGGAACTTACTGGTGATATACATTATGTTGTGATTCAGTGTTTTATTTTGCAACGAAGTGACCTCAGGAGTTAGTTTCAGTTCAAAGTTTAAAGAGTATGTCAGGGCAATAGTCTCAAGGAGTACTCCAGTCTCAAGCACTCAACAGTCAAGTAAGTCCCTTTTTTTTTTTTTTTTTGGTTTATTATTTTTTTTCAGTAATTTGAGGTTCTGTTCCACATTTTTCTCCCATTCTGTCAGGGTCCATCTATTGTGGCCCTGATTAGAACAGTCAGTAGAGGTAGCTGGGCACCATTTAGTTCTTCTGGTCTCAGGGTAGATAAGGTCATGGAAGAAACCCCAGTTCTTGTTGTTAGTTGCTATCAAGTTGAATCACTCATGGTGACCTTATGCATAACAATGAAATGCTGCATCATCTTCGTGACTGCTGGGATATCATCTCGTTCTTACCTACTAAATTCTAGTAAATCTCCCAGAAAAATGAAAATTACTAGCAACTATCCCTTTGTTACATGTACTCTTCCATCCTTCTTTCTCAATACTGCTGAGTCAGCAGCCTTCGATCTACAGCATCCAAACTACACACAGCCCCAAAACCCCCACAAAAATTAGTATAGACTTCATTTAAGGAAAAGAAAAAGTTGATGCAAATTTTGCCAGGCTACTACTCTCTCTTATAATATAATTCAAACTGATGCACTTTTAAAGAAAATGAAGCCAGTGGGTTTGCCCAAGGCTTGAAGTTTAAAGATGAAGAAAGAATTTAGAGACTGGGACGCTGAGCTAACAAAGCAGTGGGAACAGAATTTTAACTGAGTTAGAAGGTTCCTTGAGACCTCTGGATATCAGTTAGTCTTTTTCTTAGCTGGGACTGTTTTTAGAATAAAATTCAATCATCTGGGGGTTGTTTCAATGAGCTTTGCACGCCAATGCCTTAAAAAAAAAAAATCAGTTACTAATTGGAAGTGTTCCTTGAACACTCTTTTAAATTCTTTCCAAAATTAATGAGGGCATATAGTACACAAAGATGCACAGAGGGGGACAAGCAGCATCAGAAGACATCTGAGTATCTCACATAAAGGCAGCTGGTAAACAAGTTCATGGCATGCATAAAAATGGCAATCAGGTTATACTTGTGAAAACACCTTAGAGGAATTGTATACCCCCGAGCAAAATTTTAAAATTCTGCCACAGATTTTTCAGGTCTATTGTGATATAAAGCCAACGCTTTGTGTTTGCATAAACCGTTCACTTCATTTTTCACTTTAAATAATTATATATTGTGGCTGCTGAATATTAATCTCACCTTTTAAAAAAATGTCTGTGTTTGTCTGTCATTCAAGTTTCATAAATTCTTCAACCAAAATTTCAAGTGGATATATCCAACAACATGCCAACTGCCTCTGGGTTGCCTACGGTCTATACGAACAGAGGCGGAACGAAAGCAAGAGACCTTGAACTCATTAAATGTTTGATGAGTGGTTCCCATTTCCAGAAAATGTACAAATTTGTTTTCCAGATCCACTCTCTCTCTCTACATGTTCCATGATGAAAGAGGCAGGCATACTTTTATCTTAGCAAGATCTTTGTTTTAACGAAGGAAGATACAGAAAACAGAAGATCATTTGTAACAATGAATTTAATGCTTCCAACATTAGATTACATTATAAACTCCTGCATTAATTTAAAACCATATAAAATGTATGCAGCTATGAAGGTAGCTATGGCACCATCCTATATGAATTCATTCCTGACCATAGGGTATCTAACTATGTAAAGACGCAGTTGTTTTATTTGTCCATTTATTAACTCCTAGTAATTTGCTTTTTCATTGAAGGTATGCGTACTACTTACCTCTGGTGAATTTGGCTGTCTTTAGTCACCAGATTTACTCCCTGTTTATCAATTGCTACATAAAGAAATGATCACATTACCGGTACCCAGCAGGATGTAAGAAAGGATGTGGGGTGCTTGCAAGAGAGTGCTCTCCATAGCACATTAAGGAAGGCAGGTTTATGGAGTACAGCAGGGTCAGACAGAAGTGAGAGAAAGAATTGTTTAAGGACATAGGTCTGGCTTCGGACTCAAACCATAAATGGAGGAAGAAAGAAATTCATCTCCTCCAACTTGGATATTATATGCAGGCCACTTTTCAAACGCATGGCCAAGTTCTTTGTAGACATAATGCCTTCATTACAAATATATTGTTTCTATAATTAAAATTGTTGTTTTGAAAGCCCTGTGAATTTCAAAGCACATGGAATTATCGTTTGCATAGTCTTGGATCAAAGCAATCAGGGAGAGCAGGTCTGCATGTCAGTGCCCAGATCACTGGTTTTATGATTTACTCAGTTCATCACAATATTTACCTGTACTTACTCCCAAACTGTATTGATCTGCTTGCTCTTCCCAAAGCAGGTTATCCCGGTCTGGATCGAACCTGTCTCTGCCAGTAACAGTTTCTCTAGGAGAGAGTTCTATCTGAAATGTTTCATAGGCTGTCTAGTTATTTGTTCATTGTTAGGGATGGTGGGAGAGACGATAATAGACAAGCAGCCTCAGCTGGCTGCAGGAAGTAAGACAAGATCTGGTATTATTAAAAGGATAGATGGTATATTCTATGCCCTATGGAAAATAGCTTTATAATACATCTTGACCCAGAACTTATTAAAAAATCCATTACCTTTTTAATACAAGTTCATAATGCCCTTTGGAATTTCAATTTAGGCATTTCTTACCAAAATAATAGGAAGCTCTAGTACTGAATATGGGAAATAGAATCTCTCAAAATGACAACTCTCTTACATGATGGTTATTAATTTATTATTGACAAATCCGTATTCTTTCTCTGGAAGAAAAGGGCATATCTTTTCCTTCCAAATAGACCTTAGATCAACTTTGCCGTTTTCTTGTGTTAATCTTATGGTGGTGCACAAATTCTATTTATTGGGCTCTTAATCTTTGCCTAACAGGACCTGGCTCAATCCTGGAGATTGCTCATAAAATCCACACTCTGAGGACAGTTTACGATGAAAACAACTGTAGGGAAATACCGAGAACGGAACGCGTTGTGTGTATAACCTGGAAGGCTATAATTTCATTTGCAATATCAATGATCTTGCGTGGCCGTGGGAGATCCAGCTGGAGGCTGGCATCATATATCAGACATGGTGGCCAGGAACCGGACACCTGCTCTTTCCTCCTGACACACAAGACAAACACATGCTGTATTAAAAATAACACCACTCTGCTCTGACATGTTTTCTTCCCATGGGCCTGGCTTTAAAATGTGCTTGCGTTGGTGACGTTGGACTTGCTAAGATATAACCTTACTGCTCTGCAGCTAGCCTTCTGGAAGGCTGACTGTCACACTGACCGCTGCACGCAGCCACTCAGAACTTCCTCTCGCCTTCAGAACACTTCTTTCTTTCTTTTTTTGGCGGGGGGAATTCCCATTATATTCTTGTGTTCTTTTAGATTCCTCCTTTGCTATACTAGCAAGACTAATGGTTCTCATAAAATAAATTAAAAAAAAAAACAAAGCACTGCCATCAAGTCAATTCCAACTCATAGTGAGCCTATAGGACAGAGCAGAACTGCCCCATAGGGTTTCCAAGGAGCGCCTGGTGGATTTGAACTGCCGACTTTTTGGCTAGCAGCCTGAGCTCTTAACCACTGCACCACCAGGGCTCATAGCTGTGGCTAAAAGCAGTTGGAGGTAATGTGGTACCTTCTCCAGTCTTGTACTATAATCCGAGGGCCAGCTATAGAACTATGGTGTTCCTGTGCAGGTTGATTCAAACTGATTCTCTGTCATTATTTTAAAATAATCTGCTGGCAGACAATTGTTCCTCTACTGAGTGTTTTAATTATTGTTCTAACTGACCCAGGGAACTGGTGGATCCAGTTGAGAGACACCGCATGATTACACAGTGCTTGCTTATTATTTCACGCTAATTTGGGCAGCAAATTCTACAAATGTATCTAGTAGGTCAACACATGATTAAGATTTTCGGCACAGCCTGAAAACTCTTCAAAGGATTTCCATCCATCACAAATGTATGGTTATGAAATAAAAAAAAAAAGGCATCAAAACAGTAGGTACATCTCTACAGGGATTCTAGTAAACATGTAAATTATTATTTAAATGCTTGTAGCTCTCTGTGGGGGGAAAATAAGAAAATCAGTTCTATGTCTTATGAATACACCGTTAAACTGACTTTCATTTCTGGGCTTTTTATGAATGGTCAGTTTGCTTTTTTTCATGTTTTAGCACCAGCCTACCCCAGGAAGGTAACAGAGAAGAGACAAAGAGACTATCCACCACCATTTCTGTTGAGTGTGAATGCCTTAGAGGCAGGATCAATGTCTTTTTGGGAGGAAGTGAATGCTTGAGACAATTAGCACTTTGGGATGCATTAGCTCATCTTAACTGGCTCACTATTGAAATGGTTGGGGGCAAAAAGGAAGAGAAATGGCCCTTTTGCCTTAATTCTTTTTCTTTTTCCGAGCTTTCATAACATAATACTGTTGTTTTGTTGTTGAGTGCCTTTGAGTTGATTCAGACTCATAGTGATCCCATACGACAGAGTAGAACTGCCCCATAGGGTTTCCTGGAAACCTGGTGGCGTAGTAGTTAAGTGCTATGGCTGCTAACCAAAGGTGGCAGTTCAAATCCACCGGGCGCTCCTTGGAAACTCTATGGGGCAGTTCTACTCTGTCCTGTAAGGTCACGTGATTTGGAATCAACTCCACAGCAACGGGTTTGGTTTGGTTTCTTAGTCTTTACAGAAGGAGCCCTGTGGTGCAATGGTTAAGTGCTAGGCTATCAACCAAAAGATCGGCCATTGGATGCCACCAGCTGTTCCCTGGGAGAAAAGACCTGGCGACCTGCTCCTATAAAGATTTACAGCCTAGAAAACCCTACGGAGCCCTTCTACTCAGCCTAGGAAACACTATGGGGCAGTTCTACTCTGCCTTATTGGGTCACTATGAGTTGGAATTGACTCAACGGCACACAACAACAATCTTTATGGAAGCAGATCACTGGGTCTTTCTCCCATGGAGCCGTTGATGGGTTTGAACTGCCAACCTTTTAATTATTGGTTACTATTTCTTGAAAAATGTGGTTTTCAACAAGTTTTCAGTTTTTTCCAA
The DNA here is from genome assembly GCF_000243295.1 of Trichechus manatus latirostris. Taxonomy (NCBI): domain Eukaryota; kingdom Metazoa; phylum Chordata; class Mammalia; order Sirenia; family Trichechidae; genus Trichechus; species Trichechus manatus. The sequence goes on along the minus strand of NW_004443971.1, from coordinate 16,920,577 downwards.
TCTGTTTCCTTACAATATCTCCTTGTTGTTAACTGCAGTGCAGTCACCTATTCTCCTTCTAAGAAAAATGAGGTTTTGTAATTAGTCAGGTTATGTTTTCCCATTGTAAACTTAGAGGAGAAAGTAGTTCGATATTTTCTAGTGACTCTACAGAAAAGGTCAAAAAGGGGTGAGGTGCATTGAGAGTAAGCCAAAAATACCCAAACCCCTTACCATTAAGCTTATTCTGATTTGTAGTGACCCCATGTGTTACAGAGTTGAACTGCTCCATACGTTTTTCTTGGATGTAACCTTTTTTTTTTAAATTGTGCTTTAGGTGAAGGTTTACAGAATAGTTTCTCATTAAACAGTCAGTACACACTTTGTTTTATGACATTAGTTAACAACTCCACGACATGTCAACCCTCTCCCTTCTCGACCTTTTTTTTTTTTTTGGTGAAAATACACATAGCCAAAGATACACCATTTCAAAAATTTCTACATGCACAGTTCAGTGACATCGATTACTTTCTTCCAGTTGTGCTGCTATTCTCACTTTAGATGAAGGCTTAAAGAACAATATAGTTTCTCATTAAACAGTTTGGCTGTGATCTTTATGGAAGCAGATTGCCAGGTCTTTCTTCTGCAGCTCTGCTGGATGGGTTTGAACCACCAACCCTGAGGTTAGTAGTTGATTGCAAACTGCTTGTGCCAACCAGGGACCTGCATTCAGAGTAAACCTAGTCAAATTTAAGGAAGGCTTAAGAAAATATTTTAAAAATTAAAACTAGCATAGGGAGTAGGACTCAGCAAGGGCAGGACCACCATGGGTCCATAGGTGAGCTTATGTGATGTATGTTAGGGAGACTGGGAGACTTTTTAAAATCAGGACAGCTTTTTTTAATTAAATAAATATGCAAGACTAACAAAACAATACAGAGGATAAAGAGCATTCAGCCTCAAATTTCTATGACCTTGGAATTTAATGTGTATGTTTTAAGATTTAGAAAGATAATTAAAAGGTAAATGTCCATATCCAAATCTGTAATTTGCTTGAAAAGTTAATTTTTATTTCAGCAAAAGTAGTAAGTGTAGTTGATCAACATGAACAGTTTAATTGGTACATTGGTAATGCTGTGAAAGGCAGAAATATTCATAAATATATTGACAAGGAATATTTGGAAAAGAAAATAGAAATACTCATATATATATTGACAAGGAATATTTGGAAAAGAAAATATAAGCTGAACATACTCTTTTGCATATTTTCACTAAGCTTTCAGCATTACCAGGTCTTCTCACAAACTCAATCACAACATTTTAGTCAATGCTATCCAAGGCCATACTATAAGGACTCGAGTAGCCATGTCTGGAAACACTGGCCCCCATGTCCTGTGCACCCCAAGGTGCTGAGGCCCATGGTGTAGGAACTGAAGCACATGCCTCATGGCTAAGGAGCAATATCAATAGCAAACTGTTGGATAGCATTACTATGTGCCAGGAGCTTTTTCAACACTTCTTGTGTAGCAACTCATTCATAGCTCTCCTCCTAACAACTCTATGCAGTATATATCTGTATTATCCCCGTTTTACAGATAAGGAAATGAGCCTATGTTTACCTGTGTTTACACAGTTACTAAGTGCCAGAGTTGTGATATAAACACAAGCACGCTGGCTCTACAGTCCAGGGTCTGTCCTTCTCTAGTGTGTTACTTTTGAAATTTTTCCTGACTGGTGGCACAAACAATTAATGTGTTCAGCTGCTAACTGAAAGGTTGGACATTCTAATCCACCTAGAGTTAATTCACATAGAAACCCTATGATCACAGTTCTATTCTGACACCTGTGAGGTTGCCATGGGTTGGAATTGACTTAACAAAAACCTTTTTTATTTTTTTTTTGGTTTTTATTTATATAGCCATATGTCTCTAAAGCTAAAGAATAATGAAGATATTTTTTCTTTATCCTATTGACTTGTCCTCAAAACTATTTTTTATTGAAATTAATATTTAAATGGTGTACTTCATTGGCTGGTAAGCATTAATGAGAAGTCATATTGCTAACTTTTTTTTTTTGCTCAAAAATAAATGTCAAATACTGCATGAAATGTATTTAAGGTCAGTTAACGATACAACAAATGTGTATAAAGTAAATTAAGTGACATTTTATCCATTCGATAAATATACAGTTCTGTATATTTTACCAGAATTGTGGAGGCAGGGGAGAAAATAGACTAGGAAAGCAAATTCACGTTTATACTGATAGTACATTATGTTTTCTTCTTTCCTCTACTCAAATCTGAGGTTATGCCTCAAGCATGCACCATACTTTAGGATCAATGTATCTGTTATTCTACAAAACCATTTTAATACACAGCTTACAGGAAATTTATATCACAGAAGGTTGAATATTTAAGCCCAGGTTTCCATGGGGGTGAATCGACATGGGCAAGAACCAGATGCGGACTTCTGACCTCCAAAACTGTGAGACAATCAATTCCTGCTCTTTAGAGCCGCCCACTTACGTTATCCTTTGTTAGGGCTGCACTGGGAAATTAAGGAGGGAACCAGCGCACTTACGCAAGTACACTCACACACACACACACACACACACACACACACACACACACACACAAAACAATGGCTACTTCTATAGCTGTGAATACTCAACTCTCCTTTGTTGCTAATGGAGTTATGAGATTGCAGCAGACTAACTTGTTAGCTGGCAAGTTGGGGAAAACGTCAGACCCTTCACGGTTCTTGATAACCTTCTCCCCTACCCTCCACCCCACACACACTGGAAATGTAAGCTCAGTAAAAACAGGGTCCTTGACTATCTTCTTCACCTAAAACATTGCCTGTTTACAGGTGCTTTATAAATGTTTCTTGAATGAATATAAAAAAATAAAGAATTTTTATTGACTCACTTAAAACTAATCAATGACCAGGAATGTGGCTGTATCCATGGATTTCTATATAATTAAATTAATTTTATATTAGACTGCTTTGACTGCTTTTATATTACTTTAGATGAACTTTTCTTCCCTATGGACCTATCCTGAAAAATATATATATATATAATAAAATAAAAGAGAACATAATGGCTGAATGCACGTGAATTGACTATTTTGACTATTTTCCATGTTTCCCTATTCTCAACTGTAATGCAAAGACCTGGATTCTTCCCTAGAACTTCACTCCTTTAACAATTTCCCCTGGAGATCTAGCAGGGGCATCTTGTCTCTTTTGTAGTGAATATAATAAGTGAAAGAAAACAGCTTCCACCCTCTGAAAATGTCACCAGCTTTTCAGTTACCCTTAGATAAAAGCCCCAAATTACCTGCACATTTTGTTTACTGTTCTCATCTAAAATTACTGAGATATTGAATAGTTCATGAGATACATTGGGTAAAAAAAATGCATTGTAAAGTGGAAATTTCTTTCTATCTCAGTTGATAAACTATTCAGGTGGGATACTTTAGATTTAGATTTATTAACAATTAAACCAACTCACTGAAACATTTCATGAAATTGAAGATACACAGATCCAGCTACAGTGGTTATATCATTTGCTACTACTATTAAAACAAGATATAGAAAAACAGAATTATTGGTTAAACACGTCTTTTAAATATACATATTGTTTAAATACAGACATATGATCCTGTTAATGAATTTATCAATCCATACATCTATTTTTACTAGACTGTTTTCATTTGGGAAGGCACAGACAAATGAAATTCTTGATTGTTTTTCTTTTCGTGTATAGACCAGTTATTTTAAGGGGTGGGTATACTGTTGTTCTTAGCTGCCATGGAGTTGGCCCCTAACTCACGGTGGTCCCATACACAACTGAACACAGCATTGCCCAGGCCTGTGCCACTCCCATGATCGGTGGCACATTGTGATCCACCGGGTTTTCATTCGCTGATTTTCAGAAGTCAATTGTCAGGCCTTTCTTCCTAGCCTGTCTTAGGCTGCAAGCTCCACTGAAACCTGTTCAGCATCATAGCAACATGCAAACCTCCACTAACAGACGACAGGTGGCTGTGCATGAGGTGCGTTGGCCGAGAATTGAACCCGGGTCTCCCATGTAAAAGACAAGAATTCTACCATTTAATCATCATTGCATACTATATTCTTTATTTTCTATGATGTAAGTTGATTATGTTAAATAGTAAAAAGAATTATGCTGATATATTTAATAATGCTGCATCTTGGGATATGAGTTAGAAGAAGGGAACAGAAATGTGAAATAGCCACATAATGTCCTAGTTCTATTTGAGTAACCATGTAAAAAAAGAGGGAAAAAAATGGTGGGAGGAGAAGGGAAGCAGGATAAAAAAAAATACAGAAAGGAAATATATTCTACATTTCAGTGGAAAATGTATGTGATAAAGTGTGTGTTTATATTTTTCAAATCTGCTCTCAGTTCAATGTTAGAACTCATTAGAAAACAGCATAGTAAGGCGAAGCTTTACTTTTCAAATTAAGTAAATATAAATAAGTGCTATTAATTTTGTTATTACAGTAGACACTCTTAAAATTAATTTTCTTTCTGGGCCCTTTGAACATATTTTTATTTTCGTTAGCATTTATGTAATTGACAACTTAAAACCCAAGAGAAGTTCAGATCTCCAGGATTACAGCTGAAGAATGACTATTCAGCTGTTAAATTCTGCTCTCACTTCAGGTAGAAACCGGATCCACATAAACCAACAAGTGGCTACATGGCACTAAACTCGGGAAACGACCTTGTTCTCCAGCATCACTTCAAGGTGGTATAAGGTAGGGTGTCAGATCAAGGAGGTATGTTAAAACAACTATGATCTTCACCCAAAAGCAAAACCAAACCCCTTTAAATGGAAGTTCTTGGTAGAAACTATAGGTAGCGGGCAAAGAGGAACTCTCATCAACTCAGAACCAAGCGTTCTCGACATTCCTGCGGAGGCTCCGTCCCGTTGTTGGTTGCACCCTCAGAGAAAACTAACATGTTTTTCCAGCTTGAAAAATCAGATATGTACACCTTAGTGCCATAGTACTTTATGCCTAGTCACATGCCAAAGAGAGTCTTGATGCAGGTATGTAGTGTCTTTCTCTAACATTGGAGCTGTTCTCCTTATTTTATCCCTCAGGTGAAGAAAGAAGTCTTCCCACCCAGAAGCAAGTTTGTCTGAAATGTACTCAACCATGGCAAGTGAAGATGAGGGGGCCTCCCCCTGGGTAGACTGCAGGGGCCGTGCCCCTTTACTCTCACTAGGGAGCGGCTTCCACGTAAGGTCAGTTCATCTGTGACCAAATCCAAAAGGTTTAGCAAACTAAAGGATTGCTTTAACAGTGATCTCACAGCATGAACCCACAACATAGTGCCAGAGTAGCAGTCCCAGGCAACGTATCACTGAAACAGCGTGGTCTACGATGGAGAGCTGGTCAGGGCTGGAAGGAACCTGAGTTGTCATCCCAGGTTGTTGTTAGTTGCCATTGACTCGGTTCAGACTCATGGTGACCCCGAGTGTGCAGAGTGGAACTGTGCTCCATGGGGTTTTCAAGGCTGTGAGCTTTTGGAAGGGAGATCACAAGTCTTGCCTTTAGAGACATCTGAAGAACTGTTGACCTTGGGTAAATCGGTCACTTTGAGAACAAGTCTCTACTCTAAAATGATGAAAATAATGGAAGTTGCCCTCTAGTTTACATTGGTGTTGTAAGCAAAATGCAATGACCTTTGAGAAAATAAGTTGGACTCTAAAGAAAAAAGGAGCGCTGTAAGTCCAGGGGAGTTTCTGGGTGGTGCAAATAGTAATGAACTTGGCTGCAAATCTAAAGGCTGGAGGTTTGAGTCAACCCAGAGGTGCCTTGGAAGAAAGGCCTGGCGATCTACTTCTGAAAAATCAGCCATTGAAAACCCTATGGAGCACAGTTCTATTCTGAAACACATAGGGTCACCATAAGTCAGAGTCAACTCAAAGGCAACTGGTTATAAATCCAGGGTTCTAATACAATCAACCAGTATATACTGAGGCTATTAAACACACATTAGGTATATACCTTCACTGTCCAGGAACCTTTATGGAAAGTATTATATAGATTCCCTCAAACTCAAGACAAGTTGAAATTACCCAAAGGTGTCTCAACAGAGGTTTAAATTTTAAAGAGTGAGGTTGATAGTTTAAAGTGCAATATTTTTGGAAGAATCACTAAGTATACAAATTCCAGATGCCCAGGAGGAGCCACACTCTAAAATTCTCCATCAGATAGGAATTTTCCAAGCCTAAGCACATCATGCTTGGGAAAGTAGAGGGTCAGCGAAAAAGAGGAAGACCCTCAACAAGACGGACTGACATGGTGGCTGCAACAATGGGCTCAAGCATAGCAACGATCATAAGGATGGCACAGCAGCACCAGGCAGTATTTTGTTCTGTTGTATACACAGTAGCTATGAGTCAGAACCGACATGACAGCACCTAACAACAACAAGGCAACAAGAAAGGAAGCTCAGTACACATTTGATTGCTTTGTAGCTCTTTGTATGATTTTCTTTAGTTTCTACACTGATGCATTTAAGACATATTAGGCACAGTCTTGTGCCTTTTGGGGGGTTGTAAGGAGGACTCTTTAGGAGCTTCTATAGTACCATACTTGATCTGTTATAGAATAGGGAGAGGATGCTATATATGTGGTGCTTTTGGATATATTCTTGAATAAGATAGTATAGTACAATCTGGCTGAGTGCAAGATTTGGCAATCTTTCAGAAGAAGGGGGTGCTACATGGTTGACTACTGGCACTAGGGGGATAAAAGTAGTTCAACTCGAGAAAGCAAGGAGCATGAGGAAGATTCCTCTGCTCAGAAGCAGCTCACTAATTATAGTTTCATTTGCATTAAATGTTCTCCTTTTAAAATATAAGTATTCCTTTAGAACTAGTTACTTTAATCACTGAATTTCTGGATTGGTATATATAGATGGTCCTCAAACTGAGAAGAGTTTTGTTGAGGCACCAGTCGGGTGAGAGGAGGAAAGATTGTTTGACAACATGAATCACTTTGGAGGCAGCCATATCTGAGGGGTATAATGCATTAGGGACTTGTCAACAGCCAATGGCATGGGGGAAAGGGGACACCAGGAAGACGAAAGAGGTGTGAAAGCATGGCAGATGTACTTTACCAACTGGGCAATATGTTCTTGTACCACTGGCCAGGGGCTACTGAAAATCACTCTCTGTGATTCCTTGGTCTCCAGTAGGTAGGATGCTGACTCCTATTCCGTTGGAAAGAACTTAACATAAAGTCAAGAATTCAAAGATGTGGGTTTGGCTCTCTTGGAATGTGTTGCCCATGGGCCACATTTCTTCTGTCTGTGGGATGATGACCTCTGCCAGGTGGGATGATTGATAGCTGCTTCTGCCAATCTTACTGAAGTATTTTAAGAATAAATGAGGGAACCAAGTTTGGTGCCCAAATCTGAACAATGCTAGAGATGAAAAATGATAAGTGAAAATCCCACAAGCAAGCAATGTTCTTGTAGCTTCTTCTATCTAATAGGAATAGGCTGGTTGTGTGTAAGGTTTTAGGAAATACGAGTCTTGCCAGCTATAAAGAGTAAAATGTGCTATGATATTAGTCATAGTAATTTTTTTTCCTTTAGGCTCATGACATACACATGTTAAATATTCTGTACATTAATGTTAATGGAGACATAGAAACAAATATATACCAGCATTCCCTGACTTACCACATATTCAAGTTACGACGAACCACGCTTACGACCATCCGGGTTTGTTTGTTTACATCTTATTGTTAGTAATATGTACTACATACAGCGCTGCGGTGCGTAATTTGCTGATGTTACTATTCTCAGATGTTCACTCACAGATGTTCAATTTTATGGTTTACTACTCAAAACACTGCCATATATATTTAGTTTTCTAAACTAAATCAGGGACTTCAGTTACTTGAAAACATGGACCCAAACACTGATCACTTTGCTAAAGTTGATAGGCAGATTAGGGAAGCAGTGAGATGGTACCGTGAAATATATGAACAAAAAAACGAAAAGGACCATACAGACAACACTCATTAATTTGCTGACTAGAAATGCCATCCCCGTTCCCAGGGATAATCCAGGTGATTGAGAACCTTCAACAAATGGAGTTATTACCACAACTGACAAAATGCCGGTGCTGTTCAACTCATCCTCATTGTCGGAGTCAATTTTTATGAGTTGTTAATTTTTTATGTATGTATTAAAATATATCTGTAAGTTTATATGTAATGTTTCCAACCCCCAAAGACAAATAAAGATCAGATTTATAAAGATAGTAATAATAAAAGGCAATAGTAATGAAAACTAAAAAAAAAAAAAAAAAATGAGGTATTCGACTTAATGATAGAGTTGAGGACTACCTATAGTTATTAAAGTAAATTTTGATACACATTGTCCTAGTCATGTAGTGCTGCTATAACAGAAATACCACAAGTGGATGCTTTAATAAACAGAAATTTATTTTCTCACAGTCTAGTAGGCTAGAAGTCCAAATTCAGGGCACCAGCACCAAGGGAAGGCTTTCCCTCTCTTTTGGCTCTGGAGGAAGGTCCTTGTCGTCAGTCTTCCCTTGGTCTACGAGCTTCTCTGCGCAGGAACCCTGATTCCAAAGATGCGCTCTGATCCTGGTGCTGCTTTCTGGGTGGTATTAGGTCTCCCATTCTCTATTCACTTCCCTTTCCTTTTATCTCTTGAGAGATAAAAGGTGGTGCAGGCCATACCCCAGGGAATCTCTGTTTACATCGGATTAGAGACGTGACCTGGGTAAGGGTGTTACATCCCACTCTAAACTTCTTTAACATAATCTAATCTTGCCTCATAAACTACAGGCAGAGATTAGGATTTACAACACACAGGGAAATCACATCAGATGAAAAAATGGTAGACAATCATACAATACTGGAATCATGACCTAGCCAATTTGACAGATATTTTGGGGGGACACTAGTCAATCCATGACACACACAAAACTTTACGTCCAATCATTTATGTCATCATGTATCTACGTAACTACGTAAAATAGTCTTTTTGAACCTTGGTTTCCTAGATGGCAGAAGGAGGGAGTTGAATTGACGATCACTAAAGCCTTTTCAGAAGCCCTGGTAGTGCAGTGGTTAAGTACTCGGCTGTTAACCCAAAAGCCAATGGTTCAAAGCCAGCAGCTGCTCTGAGGGAAAAAGATGTGGCAATCTGCTTCCGTAAAGTTTACAGCCTTGGAAACCCTAGGGGGCGGTTGTGCTCTGTCCTATAAGGTCACTATGAGTTGGAATTGACGCGACGAAAACAGGTTTGGTTTTAAAGCCTCTTCTAGCTATAGCACTTCAGGACTGGTCTCATGGAGAACAGCGATTGCATAGAAGAATGAAATGCTCTGGTACTACAGACCTTAAATTTAGAAGAAAGGTTATGCAGTGTAGTGGAAATTTGCTCACGTTTTCAGTTTCCTTCAAGTTCCTTTTAACGACATTTCCTCAGCATGTTTTAAAAATGTAAAATACAATAGTTAACATCCATGGACTCCACGTCAAGTATCTCACATAATCTTCACAGCAACTCAGAAGGAAATTGCTATTATTATCCCCATTTTATAGATTAGGAAACTGAGGCACAATAAATGCCTGGTCCAGGTACTATAGCCAGCCAGTTCTGAATCCAGGCAGTGTGATTCAAGGGCGCATACTCTTAACTAGGGGTTAGAAAACTCTTCCCATAAAGGGCCGGAAAGTAAATATTTTCAGCTTTACAGACCATATGGCCTCTGTCACAACTACTCAAGTCTTCTGTGGCAGTGAGAAAGCAGCCATAGATAATATGCAAATGAATTGGCATGGTCATGTCAATAAAACTTTATTTACAAAACCAGGCAGGCAGCTAGCTGGCTGGATTTGGCCTGCAGCTATAGTGTGCCAGCTCCTGGTTTTAAGCATTATTAGGTAACATTGCATCTTAGATACGCAGTAGATCCTCATTATTCACAGATTCTATATTTGCAAAATTGCCTACTTGCTAAGATTTGCTTGAAACCCAAAAGCAATAGTCATGGCGCCTTCACGGTCATTCACAGACATGTGCAGAGTGGCAAAAAATTTGAGTCACCCAACATGCATGTTCCCAGCGGAAGGCAAACAAGGTGATAACATGCTGCCTTCTTGTTTCAGCTCTCATGCTGTAAACAAGTGTCCTTCTCACAGTCTGTTTATGGCCACTTTGTTTACATTTGTTTGGGTTTTGTTGGTGATCACACTGTTTAAAACACCCCCCACAAGCACTGTGCTGAAGTGCTATCCGGTGCTATCCAGCATAAGAAGGTTATGATACAATGTACAGAAAAAAAATGTGTATTACATAAGCATTGTTCATGAATGCATTATACAGCTATTGGCTATGGGTGCCATGGTAATGAATTAACAATATATATTAAATACAGTGGCTTTAAACAGAAACACACTAAAACAAGGTTATGTACGGATAGGTTAACAAAAATGTTGGAACTAGAGGTTTGCAGGAACCTGACCCTGAATTTCCCTCTAGGAACAACGGCTCAGTCTTGGCTAATTCAGTGTTCATGGTCACTTTACAGAACATGACCACCATGAATAATGAGAATCAACGCTATATAATTTTATTCTGAAAACTAAAATTATGTTGTTGCTTCTGTATAATAGTCCCCACCTGGCACGCACTGAACCCCTTTTTACTCTGTTAAGTAGCCCGAGATGGTTGATACAGTGAAAATGCATGACTCTTTTATAAAAGTTTAGATTTTAGCAATTACTGCCATGTTAAGTACCTGTTGTGGCTTTCCATAACATCTCCCTCAGAAATAGAAGCATGGAGGTTATACTTTATACCTGTGCAGTCACCTAAGACTCTGTTGTTGTCATTATTAGGTGCTGTCAAGTCCATTCCAACTCATAGCGACTTCATGTAACACAGGAGAACTGTCCCATAGAGATTTCTAGGCTGTAATCTTTGCAGAAGCTGATCACCAGGTCTTTCTCCTGAAGAGTCGCTGGTTGGGTTCGAACCACAAATCTTTCAGTTAGCAGCTGAGCCTTAACCGTTTGTGCCACCAAGGCTCCTTCTAAAACTGCGACTAGAGAAAAAAAACACTCCCTTGAGCAGAAAGGCTGCTCCCTGTGGAGTATCCAATTTGGTTGTTAGGGTGTTTGTTTCTAAAGATCAAGCAACAATGGTATACACTCATGATCCAGCACAGATGTCGGGATAAAGTCTAAGCTGAAAATATTCCTGGGGAACTGAAACTAAGATCAGAGGCATTTCCACCAGACATGTGGCAAGCGAGCTTGGAAAATGTGCTCAGTCTTGTATGATTTCAGCGTCCCACTGAGCTCCCCACCTTTGACACCTACAGCTGCAAGGGAAGGAGGTCAGATTTGCAAGTGGTGTTGACCTTGTTGTCAAGAGAAGTAAAGTAGGTTTGGTTCCACTCTCCATCCCTTTACTTGACAGAAGGGCGAGGACTTCTGCAAAAAAAAAAAATCGTGAAGCTGACCCCAGTGTGCTTCATGCATTTTGGTGCTTATATATTTATATCCCTAGTCTTCACTACCGCTTCTTTGAGGATGATCATATTCATTTCATTTGTATGCCTAAATCCCAGGGAAATCACACGTTAACAGTGAAATGTTCATACTGACAAACTAGCAACAATGTTGGCCAATCCACTTCCCAACTCACCAGTCCCTAAATCACAACATTAGAATTTAAGCGTTACAATTGGATTTGTGGCTTTCTTTTCTCTATTCCTGTTCTGTTCCTCTCTCTCCCTCCCTCCCTCCCTCCCTCTCTCTTTCTCTTTTATTCACTACCTGGTTACCTTGTTTCTATAGCTACTAATAGCAGGGCTACCCTCCCAACTATAATGGAGTTTGCCTCTCCTATTCTTATTTTAAAGAAAATAGAAAATTGAGTACTTTAAAACTTAGTGAATTCCTGCTTTTTAATTGCTCTGCTTCTGATGGAAAATCCACTTTGCTGTACCTGATTTTATATCAGTTGAAATGCGACTGCCATCATACCCACAATTAGATTATGGGACAGATAAACTTATCTTTTCTTGAATGGGATTCTAGAAAATAAACAATTGTCCTCATTTCCAATAGGTAGTGGTGGATAATAAAATTCACATGTATTTGCTCAATTTTTTTAGATATTGCTCTGAATTAAAAAAAAAGAAATTCATTTTGGCAATTCCAAATTCCCATTAAAGGCAAAAAGTGCCACTGGACGTAATACAAATAAAAACGCCTGTTTTTTGCTTGGAAGGCAGAAAATAGTTTGGCAAATTTATGGTAAATCAAATTTTTTCCTATCGATCAATCCCTAGAGGGGCATTAAGTACTCTTAAGGGAGCTTATTGCAGAAGCTGGCATAAATGACATGCACAAAAGACAGAGTGAGAATGCTGAGGGGCGGAGGAGGAAATGGAACACTTTAACATTACATCCCGGTCATACCAAGGTCCATTGACCCTGTATTCATTCCAGATAATTAATTTACAACACATTAAGCCTCGATGTGAAGAAGGCTGTTATGCATCAATTGTGTAGGAATAAAAAGTGTTATTGATTTAGGATTTCTATTGTATCGTGTGCTGACAGAAAAAAAACAACAGCCAGCAAATTATACCTCAGAGATGGAACAAACCTTTGCTGAAGGACAAAACTGCTAAATTAGCGCACGCCCAGCTGAAGTGGCACGGCCTGAAAGGTGTTCTGCAGGGTGAACGACGACGCGTGATTAGACCCAGCCCAAGTGTCTAATAAATATCGATAAATAAGCACTCTAGAAATCAAATTTGGGGGTGTGATAATGATCCTCTTTACAGTAAAGGTTTAAAATAGCCTCCTGCCCTCTGCCAAATCCAACCATTAATATTTATTAAATAAAATATGAGTATACCATTAATTTTAAACAGCTGATACAAATCGAAGCTATCTCCCTGTCGAAGCACAGAAATTATAAGGGTGAGGCCATACAAATTTGAAGTCACGATGTTTTTAAGATACTAAAAAAGCCAGCTCTCTATTTAAAAAACAACAACAGCAACAAAACTGAAGTGGGCTCATTAACTGGTATAACTAGTATATAGGGAAAAAGAATAGACAATGAATAAAACTGAGTTCAAATCCTCAGCAACCAAGGGCAAGTCACCTAACGTCTCTGGAGTCATAATATTTGCGTCTATAAAACAAATAGTAACACCCACTCTACTTGACTCATAGGGCTAATGAAAGGAATCAGTGAGATGAAACATTTGAAAGTGATCAAAAATGTTATTAAATCCTATTCAAATATGTTTTTAAAATTATTTTATTTGAAAATTGATTTTTAAAGAGAATGCACTAACAAGGAGGGCTTTCTTTGCTGGTGCTATTTCTAAGCATGGCTTTCTACCATATCACAAATCATCTCCATTTTTCTTTATTGTATTTTAATTTAATTTTTTTATTGTTGTAGTTTAAATCAAGTTTACATTTCAAGTTAGTCTCCCATACAAAAATTTATACTTACATTGTTATGTGACTCTAATTGCTCTCCCCATACTGTGATAGAACACTCCTCCTTTCCACCCCTGATTTCCTGTGTCCATTCAACCAGCTCCTAACCTTCTCTGCCTTCCCATCTCACCTCCGGACAGAAGCTGCCCGTTTAGTCTCTTGTATCTATTTGAGCTAAGAGGCACACTCCTCACGAGTATCACTTTATGTCCCACAGCCCAGTCCTCTCCCTGTCTAAAGAGTTGGCCTCGGAAATTGTTTTAGTTCTGGGCTGATAAAGAATCCAGGGGTCATGCTTTCTGGGGATCCTCCAGTCTCAGTCAGACCATTAAGTCTGGTCTTCTTACTAGAATTTGAGTTCTGCCCCCCACCTTTCTCCTACTCCATTCCATTTTTCTTATGTGATGTGATTTGCAACTTAATGTAGCCTGCAAGCACTTACTTTTGGTAGAAAAAGTAGGACAGCGTGAAGGTGTACAAATCAGTGGCAGAGTAAGAAATAAAAATCTAAAAAAAATTACTTAAATACTTGGATGCCCATAACTCCATGGGTCAAATCAACATGACCTGAGTCCTTTCCGTAATTCAAGGCCCTCTATATGTATTAGGTCCGTGGGTGGCACAAATGGTTTGTGCTCAACTATTAACACAGCAGAGCCAAGGAAGAAAAGCATGGTAATCTTCTGCTGTAAAGTTTACTGCCAAGAAACCCCTACAGAGCAGGTTTACGCTGTAGCACATGGAGTTGTCATGAGTAGGAATTAACTCCATGGCAATAGATTTTTTTTCTGTATGTATTAACAGGACTACATCATATGTACTATCAAAACTTTTTGTTCGTTTGTTTTATACACTGCCTATCCAAGTACATTTTCCACATGCAGCATTTTCACATCTATAATACAATATTGATAGGATCATCAGTAGGTAATTATTTTGATTTCTTACATGTTCTTCCTGTAGTAAAAATAGAATTGCTATAGAATGGCATTTTCCAATGTGATATGTATTTCTAAATTTACATTAACTAGAATTAAATATAATTAGAAATTCAGTTCCTCAGTCACCTTAGCCACATTTCAAGTGCTCAAAAGCCACATGGCAGGCTCCAAAAAAAAAAAAAAAAAAAACCAAATCTGTTGCCAGTCAATTCCGACTCATAGTGCAGATATAGTACATGCCCATCCTCACCGAAAGTTCTATTGAACAGTGCTGATATAGAGAGTCTTTGAAGTCAGAGCTCAGTGCAGCATATCTGTGTATTTCACCTCATCCATTTTCTTGGAGGAAGCTGTCGTCACTCTTCACTAAGAAGCATTATAAATCCCTGCTCTCCCAGCTCTTTATCAGCCTGCGTTCCTTGCAGGATATGAAACTAAGTGTTTTGTTTCTGTTACCAGTCTTAGCACCTGGTAGAAGAACCATGGTTATGAGAATAGCAGCATTTTAACAACAAGGAAATTTTAGAAATAAAATTTCTAACTGAGTAAGTAAAGGATCCTCTAGGGGTTGTGAGGTCAGATTCGAAATGGGA
This sequence comes from Trichechus manatus latirostris, assembly GCF_000243295.1. NCBI lineage: Eukaryota > Metazoa > Chordata > Mammalia > Sirenia > Trichechidae > Trichechus > Trichechus manatus. The sequence goes on along the minus strand of NW_004443971.1, from coordinate 16,905,502 downwards.
TCCTAAAACTTAGATGTTCATTTTTTTTTAAATAAATAGACATCATGTAATGGGTAAATTGTCACATTCACTGTACTAGCAGACTCAGTGGAATCACAGACAAATTGCAAAACTTGCAGAAAGGTAAGAATTATTATAAGATACCGTAACAGGGAGGACAGGCTCATTAAAGTATTTCCTACTCCATAAATCCAGGGAAAACATGGCTGTTGACATAAACAGAGTGAATAATACAAGGGGGAGCAGAAGATAATTAGCATTTATTAAGCACCTAGTATGGTGGCACAACAGTTAAAAGCTTGGCTGCTAATCAAAATGTTGGTGGTTCTAACTCACCCAGCAGCTCTGCGGGAGAAAGACCTGGTGATCTGCTCCTATAAAGATTACAGCCTAGAAAACCTGAAGGGACAGTTCCACTCTGTCACATGGAGTTGCTATGAGTAGAAATCATCTCAACAGCACACCACAACATGTACTCCTGGTAACCCTGCAAAGTGAGTACAATAAATTTCATTTAACAGAATAGAAAACTAATGTTCAAAAAGTCACACAGCTACTAAATGATGTGTATATCATTTAAATCTATGTCTTTCCAGCTTCAGGGCTTTCCTTTTTTCCATTATATCTTAAATACTTCTAAACAAGATAATATCGTTAGCAAAGTCTAGACTCCTGTCCTCTGATTAGATATGGAATAAAGACTTAAGATTTTTTTCAGAGGGCAGTTGGTCAAGAACAAAGCATAGCATAAAGTGAAAACTTAAGAGCAATCAAACCTAGTATGAGGAAATGTAGTTCACAAATATGCAGAGTGCTAAATAGCAGTGTATTCAATAGCAAAGAAGTTTTCATAACAAAGGTGGTAAGGCTTGTAGAATTATACTCAGAGGCTGATCAAATGCAGAGAGTATCTTTCATTATAGCTAAAAATTAGGATTAGAACAGAGGCTAGGAAAATCTAGCAAGGAAAGAGAAAAATGAAAGACAAGAAATTGGAATGATTACCACCTGATTCCGGCTGCTTGTGTAGAGACAATGTAGTCCCTAGTAAGTAGAGATATAAACATACAGCACAATAATCTATATACCTAGTATTTCTCTTCTGCATGCAGATTAACCATAGCATTTTGAGGATCTTCTCAAGGAATGTTTACTTGCCAAACTGAAGGACTCATCTGTGCTTCAACCCATGATGCAGTAAATGGAACGAGGCTTTCCCTCCCTCTGTGAACAACTAGAAAACTGAATAAAATACATGAAACAACTGTTTTCAGACATTGGACAACAGAAAGGCCAGGACTGTGTCCCTGAGAGAAAGGAAACAAACAAGGCAAGCCCTATGATTGGTCCAGCTTTCTACCTGGAGGTTCTTTTTGGATTGCAGTGCAGGGAGGGTTAATCCAAGCAGACTATTGTGAGGTTGCTGAGTTGAGGAGATGGAAAAGGAAATTCAGGGAGGCTGAAGTGACTGGAGTGTAATGGGCACAAAACCAGAGAGAAAATGCTCTAGAAATATGAGTCTTCTGGTGAATAATGATCCACACATGCATAGGGTAGAACTTCACAAGGCCAGGCAAAGAAAAATCAGCTGTGATTTGAACAATTTCCAAATTTCACATAGTAGTACATGAGGAATCAGATAGTAAAGGCAACGCTAGACTTGAATTAACAAGCCTCAGAAGAATAAAGCTGATCTGCAACTGCTCACCAGAACAAAGTTCAACATTCTTTAAAGGGAGTCTTTATGTCAAGTATTTAATACACTAACTTTATAATGCCCCACATCCAATCAAAAATTACTAGACATGCAATGGTGCAGGAAAATGAAATGTATAACCAGGAGAAAAGTCAGTTAATAAAAACAGATTCTTAAATGACAGATGATGGAATCAGCAGATGAGGGCATTAAAAGAACTTTTATAAGTGTGCTCCAGTATTTAAAAGAAAATACAAACATGATTAGGAGAGAAGTTAAAGGTTAAAGAGAGACTCAAATGGATCTTCAGGTGCTAAAAATTACAATATCTGAATTGAAAAATTCACTAGATAAGCTAAACAGAAGATTAGATACTGAAGAAGAAAAAATTAGTGAACTTAAAGCTATAACAGAAGACACCATCCAGACTGAAGGAAGAAAGAACATAGACTGGAAAAAGTTGACAAAACCTCAGTGACCAATGGAACAATATTAAGTAGTCTAACATACATGTAGGTGGAGTTCCAGAAAAAGGAATGGGGAGGGTAAAAAAGATATTTGATGAATGAATGGGAGAAATTTTTCCAAATTTGATGAGTGCTATAAATCCACAGATCCAAGAATCTCAAGGAACCCTTAACAGGATAAACAAAAAGACCACCACACAAGACACATCATAATCAAACTGCTGAAAAACAGTGATAAGAGAGTATCTGAAAAGCAGGCAGAGAAAAGAGATGTATTACATACAAGAGAAAACAGGTAAGAATGATCTCATACTTCTCATCAGAAATAATGCAAGCTGGAGGAACTGGCTCAATGGCACCTAATAACAACAACAACAGAGGAAAATGAAATGATATAGTTAAAATACTGAATTAAAAAATAAATCAACCTAGAATTCCATATCTACACAAAAAAAAAAATCCTTCAAAAATGAAGTCTAATAATAATAATGTATTCAGTTTGGCAAAAGCTAGGAGAATTTGACGCTAGTAGACCTACAACGTAAGAAATGTTAAGGGAAGTCTTCAGGTAGAAGGGAAATGACACCAGATAAAAACTTAGATCTACACAAAGAAATGAAGAGTGGCAGAAAAAGTACATATGTGGATAAATAAATATGAAAAACTTTTCCTCTGATTTTTAATTTCTTTTAAATTGAAAAACTCACTTTGAATATGTGTACTATTTTCTAAGGACTGACATAACAAAACATCACAAACTGGGTGGCTTAAAACAACAGAAATTTATTCTCTCACGTTCTGGAGGCAAAAAGTCTAAAATTACAGCGTTGGCAGAACCATACTCCCTCTGAAGGTGTAGGGAGAATCATTCCTTGCCTCTTCCTAGTTTCACGTGGTTGCCAGCAATCTTTGGCATTCCTTGGCTACTAGATGCATCCATCGATCTTGCCTCTGTCTTCACTTGGCCTTCTTTCCGCTGTCTCTCTGTGTCTCCAAATCTCCCTCTTCTGGTAAGGACAGCAGTCATGGGATTTAGACTTGAAGCTAATGCAGTATGACATCATCTTTTAAGACCTTAACTTGATTACATCTACAAAGACTCTACTACTAAATACGGTGACATTCACAGATACTAAGGGTTAGGACTTCAACATATCTTTTTGCGGGATACAATTCAACATACAACAATATGATAAACAAAAAATATATACACTTGTTTTAGCCCATCTGCCCATCTGTATGTTATTTATTCATGTATTTATTCATTTAGTCATTCAAAAGTACTACTCTGGAATTGCAACTTTGTCAAACACTGGATATTCAGTGGACAATAAAACATACAAGATCCTTGCACTCAAGGAGCATACAATGTGTAGAGGAAAAGCCAATTATTGTTTACAAACATACAAGTAAACATATAACTGTAAAATGGAATAAATTCTATGAAGCTGAGAAAGAGACAGAGGTTTAGAAAGGACTGATTTCAATGCTTGATCTTTCACTTTATGTTCCAGTAACATCAAACAGCTTTGCAGTTCATCAGTATTCTACCCAGTTTCTCACTCATTTGTTTTTGCTCTTACTTCTCGAATTATTCATGTACACTGGATGCCTCCATTTCTTCATCTTATAATTCACACTTCAATCCTCTCAGTTAGGTTTCAGCCCAGCACTCCACCAAAAATATGCTTAATAAAACGATGTCTTGGGCTGGATTCCCCAGAAGCAGAGCCTGAGATGGGTACTCTTGTGCAAATGATTTATTCATGAGTGTTCTCAGGGGAAGGGAAGTGAGAGAAGCATAATAGGGCAAAAGGAAACAAAAACTCTTAGTAAGAATGTCATTTCACGTGGAGACTAGATTCATCCAAAACCACAGGGGATTCTGGAACACAAGCTGGATCACAGAGGCAGGAGGGATAGACTTCTTTACCTCCATCTCATTTATTGGCTGCCGGCTACAGAGGAAGTGGGATGGGGCAAGTGGTGCACTGGAGCTGGCTTGTACTGTTTGTGAGAGCCAATTGTTAAATTTTCAGGAATTTTGCAAGCTATTTGTTAAATGCTGAATCAAACCCATTGCTGTCAAGTCAATTCCGACTCATAGTTAGCCTACAGGACAGAGCAGAACTACCCCATAAGGTTTCCAAGGCTGTAATCTTTACGGAGGTAGACTGCCACATCTTTTTCCCATAGAGTGGCTGGTGGGTTCGAACCTCGGACCTTTTAGTTAGCAGCCAAGTGCTTTAACCACTGAGCCACCAGGGCTCCTTGTTGTTAAACACATCCATCATTAAAAATTAAATTGTATAAATTTACAATTAAATAAGGTATATTCAAAACAAAGATAATAAATATTCAATACTCATCAATTACTAATTATTTTACTATATTTTACTATTAACCATGCTCTTGAGATTATGTTTGCTTATTTCAGTATTCATATGGCAGAAATATAATAGCAAGGTTCATTAATTCCGCATTCAGTGACATCACGTTAGTAGTTTGAAATCAGCTATGATGAGTATTTATACCATAGAAACAGACCAGCACTACAAATTGAGGCCTAGTTTATTGTTTTGTTGATCATCTAGTCTTTAAAAGGTGATGGAGAAAATGTTAATAGTCATTACATTGTGAATGTTTTTGTTGCTGTTGTTAGGTGCTGTCAAGTTGACTTTCAACTCATAGCAACCCCATGTGACAGAGTAGAACTGCCCCATAGGGTTTCCTAGGCTGTAATCTTTACAGGAGCAGATCACCAGGTCTTTTCTCCCACATAGCCACTGGGTAGGTTTAAACGGCCAACCTCTTGGTTGGAGCTGAGCACTTAACCACTGTTAAGGTTTGGTGGAAGACTCATTAACAACCTGCAATATGTAGATGACACAACCTTGTTTGCTGAAAGCGAACAGGACTTGAAGCACTTACTGATGAAGATCAAAGACTACTGCCTTCAGTATGGATTACATCTTAACATAAAGAAAATAAAAATCCTCACAACTGCACCCAATAAGCAACGTCATGATAAATGGAGAAAATATTGATGTTGTCAAGGATTTCATTTTATTTGGATCCACAATCAACAGCCATGAAAGCAGCAGTCAAGAAATCAAACAACATATTGCATTGGGCAAATCTGTTGCAAAAGACCTCTTTAAAGTGTTACAAAGCAAAGATGTCACTTTGAGGACTAAGGTGTACCTGGCCTAAGCCATGATATTTTCAATTGCCTCATGTGCATGTGAAAGCTGGACAATGAATAGGGAAGACTGAAAAAGAATTGATGCCTTTAAATTATGGTGTTGGTGAAGAATATGGAATGTACCATGGACTTCCAGAAGAACGAATAAGTCTATCTTGGAAGAAATACAGCCAGATTGCTCCTTAGAAGCAAGGATGGCGAGACTTCGTCTCACGTACTTTGGACATATTATGAGGAGGGACCTGTCCCTGAAGAAGAACATCATGGTTGGTAAAGTAGAGGGTCAGTGAAAAAGAGGAAAATCTTCCACAAGATGGATTGACACAATGACTGCAACAACGGGCTCAAACATGACGATGATTGTGAGGATGGCTCAGGACCTGGCAGTGTTTCGTTCTGTTATACATAGGGTCCCTATGAGTCAGAACTGACTCGATGGCACCTAACAACTAACAACAACATTAGAAAACTATTATCTGATTCAGCAAACTTAGTCGTATCATTGATGAATGAGTGAAGTTCTGACATACATCTTTGTTGCTTCACGTTCATACTACTTGCTAATATAAAATATCAATGACATTTATATAACAACTACATTTATTCATCAATTAAAGCCATAGGTTGACTATGAATACAAGAGTTTGGGGGGAAAAAAGAATTCTGTGAAAACCAAGTGGCTATATGGAATTTAGAATAAGTATTATTGTACATTTTATTATTAGTGGCAATTTTTATACTACACATCCTTCATATCAGTAATATATATAATAAAAATATACGTGTGTATAGATATTCATAACTGCATTTTCCAGAAAAGCTGGCTGTTAAACATTTACCAGCGCACCACTAGGGGGAGGGGAACTTCCCCCTTTTGGATGAGGGCAATTCTTCAGAGAAGGTAGCAGCTGTGAGCCCTTAGCAACCAACACTCACAGTATCTGCATTGGTTCAACAACCTGGTAAAGGGAATCTAGGCAGGACACATAGCATCCTCTAGATGGTTAATGGTCTCTAAGTCGTTAAATCCAATGGACTCTTGGTTCTGAACCACTTGCCTTCTTGGCAGCAATTGACAGCTGACCACTCCCATCTCCTTTAGCCATGGTATTCTTTTGGGTCTCTTGTCATCATATCTTCATAGCTTTCCTCTTATCCCTGTGGCCTTTTTCCCCCACACTGCTTTGCCTTCTCCTCCTCCATTAATGTAAATGCCAGCGTTCCTCCAGTCTCAGTTCTAAGGATTCTTTCCTACTCATTCTACATTCTCTTTCTAGGCTTTATAATCTGCTCCCATGCTTTCATTTCACTCTGAATATGTCAACAGCTTCTAACTGCATATTTCCAGCCCAGAGTTCTCTTTTGAGGCATAGACTCAGGCATCCTATTGCCTACCCAACAGCTGCACTTGGATATTTCACAAGCCCTTCATATTCAATATGCCTACAACTCAATTCCTGATTTCAATCTCCAAAAGTTTTTTTTTCTTTTTCTTCTTCTTCTAGTATTCTATACCTCAGCAACTGTATTATAATTCACCTAGTTACTGGTACCAGAAATCTCGAAACTGTTCTTAATCTCTTCCTGCCACGTTCACTCCCTCCAATCCATCAGCAAATCCTGCTATTTCTATACCTTAAACATTGATAGAATCCATTAACTTCTTTCCTACTTAAGACATTGTTTTCTATATGAGATAGGTTGCTCCTCCTTCTAAGTTGACATCAGCTCAGCATTTGCTGGTGGCACAGATGCCTTGAGGGCTGACTACCATGCAGCAGGCAGCCACCATGCACCTCTTAACTACAGAGTCATTTAGCTAGCTAAACTGCTTTCATCTTTCCCTCTTCTTAACCTCCTCTTTTCCTCTGGTACGGCCTCCCCCAGTTGAGCATTGAGGCATTCTACAAAGCAGTCTTTTCTTCAAGTGCCAATTTTGAAATTTAGCAAATCGGCCCTTGAACTTCCTCTCAACCTATCAAATCATCTCCTTTCTCCTGACTGAAAATGAGGGAACATTAGGACAGAAGTATTCCTATCTCCATTTCCATTCTTCCGTAATTTTAAGGAGCAGGGACAACTAATGGACCACAACTACCACAGCCTCCACCAGACTGAGTCCAGCACAACTAGATGATGCCTGGCTACCACCACTGACTGCTCTCACAGGGATCACAACAGAGGGTCCCAGACAGAGGTGGAGAAAAATGTAGAACAAAATTTTAACTCACACACCCACACAAAAAAGACCAGACTTACTGGTCTGACAGAAACTGGAGAAACACTGAGTGTATGGCCCCGGGACACCCTTTTAGCTCAGTAATGAAGTCTCTCCTGAGGCTCACCCTTCAGCCAAAGATTAGACAGGCCCATAAAACAGAACAAGACTAAAGGGGTACAGCAGCCCAGGGGCAAGGACTAGACTGTGGGAGAGGACAGGAAAAATGGTAATAGGGAACCCAACGTCAAGAAGGAGAGAGTGTTGACTTATTGTGGGGGTGGCAACCAATGTCACAAAACAATATGTGTACTAATTGTTTAATGAGAAGCTAGTTTGTTCTGTAAACCTTCATCTAAAGTACAATTAAAAAAAAAACTAAGATAGGAAGAAAAAGTAAAAAAATAAAAGGGCAGGGACAGGTATGTTCCTCCCCTCCTTCTTGTCTGGCAAAAATGAAAATTAAAATAGGATAACTATGAGATTTTTTTCCCTATTGAAATAGCAAATTATTTTTATTTGAAAATACTCAGTGATAATGAGAATGTAGTAAAATGAACATTATCAGATAGCATGGATAGGAGGGTAATCTGATACATTCTCTTTCAAAGAACATAATTGGCAATGTGTATCATTCACTCAAATGTAGTAATTTTATTTCTGTGAATATATTACTTTTAAAACTACAAAACACAAATAAACACTTATGCACAGAGATACTCATCACAGGGTCTTTTACAAAATCCATAATTAAAAACAACCTAAATCTCAACCAGAAGTATAGCCTACAGTAAGTATATCCATATAAGGGAACATGGTGATTTCAACTAAGTTCAATAGTTTGGAATTGCTTATGTTGCAATACTCAGCTAAAAAGATGGGATTATATATATTTTTTAAAAAATCTATATGTTATATGATCTCAACTAAGTGAAAAAATACATCTAAAATATTAAAAGACAAAAAATAAAATATTAAAAGACAATATAACAAAATGTTACCTCTGAGAAGTAGGCTTATGATGCTTTTCTTTCTTCTACATTTTCTATATTTTCATATTTTCATTTATTCATGCAACACACTACTGAGTATGATTACGTGTCATCTATTGTTCTAGGCACTGGGGATACAGCAATAGGAAAAACAAAACAGATACATCTCCACTTTGGTGGACCCTCTGCCTAGTTAAGAATATAAACAATAAACAAATTAAAAAGAAGTAGAATACGTCATATGGAAGAAAGTGACTAAATGTTGGAGAAAAAAAGATAGCAAATAGGGGGATCAGGAGTGCCAGTGGGACAGAGGAAGAGCGCTATTTTAAATAGAATGGTCAGGGGAGACTTCATTGAGATAGGGTCATTTGAGCAGTGTTGTGGATTGAATTGTTTCCCCACTCCAAAAAAATATGTGTTGAAATCCTAATCCCGGTACCCATTAATATGACCCTGTTTGGAAATAGGAATTTTCTTTTGTTATATTAATGAGGTCATATTGGAGTAAGGTAGATCACAAACCTGTCTACTTCTGAGTTATAAAAAGAACAGAATAAACACAGAGGCACACACAGAGTGAAAATGCCAGTCACAGACAAATACAACAGATGGATCTATGAGACAAGGAACACCAAGGAGCTGCTGGGTCTACTGACAAGGAAGGACCTCCCCTCGAGCTGGCACTCTGAATTATGACTTCTAGCCTCCTGAACTGTGAGCAAATAAATTCCTGTTCTTTAAAGCCACCCACTTGTGGTAATTTTTGTTACAGCAGTACTAGGTAACTAAGACAAGCAGAGACCTTAAGGAGATGAGGAGGAAGCCACGTGGAAATCTGGAGATGTGTTTGAGGCTGAGGGAACTGCAGGTGCAAAGGTCCTGAGATAGTAGTATACCTAGGGTGTTCAAAGAACAACAAAGAGATCAATGAGGCTAGATTAAACGACCACGTAATTCTTTTACAATGAGCTAGAGATAAATATTTTAAAAGAAAGAATAATGTAAAAATATATATGTATTAATGCACACACACCACACCCATTGCCGTCGAGTCAATTTCGACTCATAGCGACCGTATACAGGTAATATATATAAGAGGTAGAATAATAAAACCTACATCTAGTAAAATTGATTGTACAGAAGTTCTGTTTACAGTGTAGTAAAATTTAGTTCTTATGATTGCATTCCAGGATTCCATTTGGAAATTAGAATGACATTATTATGAATTTCAAACACAGTGTAAAGACTTTGCTTTGTTAAAGCAGGTTTTATGAAAGACCCTTACAGTTAAAAAAAAAAAAAGTTAAAAAGATAAATGAAATATAGTGAGTTACTTCAATGAAATATCATACTTTAGTTAAAGGAATCAAAATGAATAGATCACAAAAGAATATTAATTGTAAAAGTCATGCTGGCCAATACATATAGCAATGTAACATTTATGTAATTTTTTTAATGTAATTTTTTAAATACACTCAAAACATGATATCAATTGTTCAGGGATTCATACAGGTTTGTCAAGTTATAGAGAATAAACAGGAAGGTTACTCAGCAAAGTGATGATATTGGTTGCCCAGGAGAGGGAGTGGAGACAAAAAGTTGGAGGGTGGCTGTTATGGATTGAATTATGCCCCCCAAAAAGCATGTGTGACAACTCGACTAGGCCATGATTCCCACCATTTTGTCATCTGATGTGATTTTCCTGTGTTGTAAATCCTGCCTCTATGATGTTAATGAGGCAGGATTAGAGGCAGTTATGTTAATGAGGCAGGACTCAATCTACAAGATTAGATTGTGTCTTAAATCGATCTCTTTTGCGATATAAAAGAGAAAAGCAAGCAGAGTCAGGGGGACCTCATACCACCAAGAAAAAAGCACCAGGAGCATAGCGCACCCTTAAGACTCAGGATCCGTATGCTGAGAAGCTCCTAGACCAGGGGAAGATTGATGACAAAGACCTTCCCCCAGAGCCAACAGAGAGAGAAAGGCTTCCCCTGGAGCTGGCACCTTGAATTCAGACTTCTAGCCTCCTAGACTGTGAAAGAATAAATTTATCTTTGTTAAAGCTATCCACTTGTGGTATTTCTGTTATAGCAGCACTAGATGACTAAGACAGTAGCCAAAGGGGAAAGATTAAAAAGAACCAAAAAAATAGGGTAAAATATTAATTGTTGTTTATGCAAGAGATGAAAACATGGGTGTAATGGTTAATTTTATGGGTCAACTTGGCTAGACAATGGTATCTGTTATTTGGCCAAACAATAGTCTAGTTACTGTTATGAAGTAATTGTATGTGATTAAATCAGTTGGCCTTAATTAAAGCAGATTACTCTCCATAATGTGGGTGGGTCTCAAACAATCAGTCAAAGGCCTCAAGAGCAAAAAGAGAGTTTTCCTAGGGTGTGTTCTCCCTCCAGATGATAAATAGATAGGTTGGGAGAATTCATTCACTCTTCACTCTTTCTATTACCTGACCTACAGATTTTGGGACATAGCCTACTGGAATCTCCAGCCTATTGTCTGACCTATAGATTTTGATTTGCCAGCCCCCACAGTCTTGTAAGACAATTCCTTAAAATCTATCAGTCTATCTCTCTCTCTCTCTATCTATTCATCTATCCATCCATCCATCCATCCATCCATCCATCCATCCATCTATATCACTAGTTCTGCTTCTCTGCAAAAACCTGACTAAGACAATGGATGTTTCTTATATAATTCTTTACATTTTTAGTATTTTAGATTTTTTTCTCAAAAAAAAAGAAGAAAGGATGTTAGGAAGAAAGGAAGGAAAGGAGGAAAAGAAAGGGAGGGAGTGAGGGAGAGCAGGCAAGCCTAGACCCTACCTATGAGGTAGCCAAGTGCATTAAAATCAGCAAGTGTTCAGTGACCATCTACAATGTGGCAAGTACTGTGAACTAGGCTTAGTGTACTAAATGATGGGAGGGCACCATCCTTTCCCTGGAGAAGCTTTCAATCTGGTAGGCACATAAGTATGTTTGTAAAAGTATAAAATACCTCTCATTATTGCTGCCTTATTTTAAATCAAATCATCATTAATTATAGTTCAATTTCATTTTCATCGAGAATGCTAAATCTAATTTAACCAGAAGGAGGATATTTGCTAAAGATGTACTGGATAACATTAAATAGGGAGAGGTCAAATATGCTAATTAAATAGGAAGAGATCAAACATTAATAAATAAGCATGAAGGGGAGTCAATGGCTGCTAACACTGTTAAAAATTAAGATAATCAAATTACAATTAGTCTAGATTCTTTCATTTGCAAATCAAAAAAGCTCAACTCAGACTGACTTGATTGAAGCTGACTTATTGATAGTTCGAACTGCTAGCTCTAGCTTCAGTCAGAACAGGATCTGGTTGCCCAACTGAAATCACCTAGAAACTCTCTTTACAAGGCTTGGCTCTTCTGTATTTTGCAATGACAAATGTCTCAGGTAGGTTCTGTGTGAAGTGATGAAATGGTCACCAGCCGCTCTATTTATTAACCCCAGCAAAAGACAGCACTCACACACAAGAGTTCCAGATTGATATCGCATAGCTCAAATTGAGCTGAATTTGTGAAATGTCTACCTCTGTGCCAACAAATATAGTTAAGGCCAATGAAATCCCATGAATTGAGAGTGGAAGAGGGGTAGTTCTCCAAAGGATAATAGATGATGTTGGCAAAAAAGAAATGAAACGTACACACGCACACATGTACTGTTGTTAGTTAGGTGCCCTCCAGTCGATTATGACTCATAGCGACCCTATGTACAACAGAACGAAACACTGCATGGTCTTACGCTATCCTCATTTGATCGTTGCTATATTTGAGCCCATTGTTGCAGCCACTGTGTCAATCCATTTCATCAAGGGTCTTCCTTTTTTTCTCTGACCATCCACCTTACCAGGTATGATGTCCTTCTCCAGGGGCTGCTCCCTCCTGATAACATGTCCAAAGTACATGAGACAAAGTCTCTCCACCCTTGCTTCTAAAGACCATTCTGGCTGTACTTCTTCCAAGACAGACTTATTCGTTCTTCTTGCAGTCCATGGTACATTCAATATTCTTCACTAACACCATGATTCAAAGGCATCAATTCTTATTCGGTCTTGTTCATTCATTGTCCAGCTTTCACATGCATATGAGGGCAATGAAAATATCATGGCTTGGGTCAGGCGCATTTTAGTCCTCAAAGTAACATCTTTGCTTTTCCACACTTTAAAGAGGTCTTTTGCAGCAGATTTGACCAACGCAATGTGTCGTTTGCTTACTGCAGTAAGTAAAATGAAATCTTTGACAACTACAGTATTTTTTCCATTTATCATGATGTAGTTTGTTGGACTACTGGGGATTTTTGTTTTCTTTATGTTGAGGTGTAATCCATACTGATGTCTGTAGTCATTGATCTTCATCAGTAAGTGCTTCAAATCCTCTTCACTTTCAGCAAGCAAGTTTGTGTCATCTGCATATCGTAGGCCGTTAATGAGTCTTCCACCACTCCTGATGCTCCATTCTTCTTCATATAGTCTATCTTCTTGGATTATTTTCTCAACATACCAACTGAATAAGTACATTAAAAGGCTACAACCCTAAGGCACACATTTCCTGACTTTAAATCCTTGTTCTGTTCGAATGACTACCTCTTAGTCTATGAACAGGTTCCTCATGAGCACAGTTAAGTATTTCGGAATTTCCATTAATCACAATGTTACCCTTAATTTGTCATAATCCACAAAGTGAAATGCCTTTGTATAATCAATAAACCATGGGTAAACATCTTTCTGGTCTTCTTTGTTTTCAGCCAAGATCCATCTGATATCAACAATAATATCCTTTGTTCTACATCCTCTTTCGAATCCAGCTGAACTTCTGGCAGTTCTGTGTGGATGTACTGCCACAACAGCTTTTGAATTATCTTCAGCAAAATTTTACTACGTGTAGTATTAATGATATTGTTTGATAATTTCTTCATTCTATTGGATCATCTTTTTTTTTGAATGGGCACAAATGTGGATCACTTTCAGTCAGTCGGTCAGATAACTGTCTTACAAATTTCTTGGCATAGACAAGTGAGCACCTCCAGCATTGCTTCCATTTGTTGAAACATCTCAGGTGGTATTCTGTCAATTCATGGAGGCTTGTTTTTAGCTGATGCCTTCGGTGCAGCTTGGACTTCTTCCTTCATTGTCATCGGCTCTTGATCATATGCCAACTCCTGAAATGGCTAAATGTTGAAGAATTCTTTTTGGTACTATGACTCTGTGTATTCCTTCCATCTTCTTTTGATGCTTCCTGTGACATTCAATATTTTGCCCATAGAATCCTTCAAAACTGCAAATTTCAGTTCTGTCATGGGTTGAATTGTGCCTCCAAAAAATGTGTATCAATTTGGCTATGCCATGATTCCCAGTACTGTGTGATTGTACAGCATTTTTTCATCTTATGTGATTTTCCTACGTATTGTAAATCCTAACACTATGATGTTAATGAGATGGATTAGTGGCAGTTATGTTGATGAGATCTACAAGATTAGGTTTGTCTTAAGCCAATCTCTTTTGAGATATAAAAGAGAGAAGCAAGCAGAAAGACATGGGGACCTCATACCACCAAGAAAGCAATACTATGGACGGAGTGCATCCTTTAGACCTGGGGTCCCTAAGCCTGAGAAGCTCTCAGACTAAGGGAAGATTAATGACAAGGACCTTCCTCCAGAGCCAACAGAGAGAAAGACTTCCCCTGGAGCTGATGCCCTAAATTTGGACTTGTAGCCTACTAGACTGTGAGAAAATAAATTTCTCTTTGTTAAAGCCATCCACTTGTGGTATTTCTGTTACAGTGGCACTAGATGACTAAGACAAGTTCTTTCAGCTTGAGAAAAGCCAAGCGTGTTCTCCCTTTTGGTTTTCTAACTCTGGGTCTTTATACATTTCATTATAATACTTTGCCTTCTCAAGCGGTCTTTTGAAATCTCTGTTCAGCTCTTTTACTTCATCATTTCTTCCATTTGTTTTAGCTACTCTATGTTCAAGAGCAAGTTTCAAAGTCTCTTCTGACATCCAATTTGGACTTTTCTTTCTTACCTGTCTTCTTAATGATCTTTGCTTTCTTCATGTATGAAGTCCCTGATGTCATCCCACAACTCATCTGGTCTTTGGTCATTAGTGTTCAATGCATCAAATCTGTTCTTGAGATGGTCTCCAAATTCAGGTGGGACATACTCAAGGTCGTATTTTAGTTCCCGTTGGCTTGTTTTAATTTTCTTCAGCTTCAACTTGAATTTGCATATGAGCAATTGATGGTCTGTTCCGCAGTTGGCCCCTTGCCTTGTTCTGACTGATGATATTGAGCTTTTCCAGCATCCCTTCCCACAGATGTAGTCGATTTGATTCCTGTGTTTTCCATCTGGTAAAGTCCATGTGTAAAGTCACCATTTATTTTGTTGAAAAAATGTATTTGTAGTGAATAACTCTTTGGTCTTGCAAAGTTTTATCATTTGATCTCCAGTGTCATTTCTATCCCCAAGGTCATATTTTCCAACTACAGATCCTTCTTCTTTGTTTCTAACTTTCATATTCCAATCACTAGAAATTATCAATGCATCTTGATTGCATGTTTGATCAACTTCAGACTGCAGAATTTTGTAAAAATCTTCTATTTCCTCATATTTAGCATTAAAGGTTGGTAGGTAAATTTGAATTATAGTCGTATTAAGTGGTCTTCCTTGTAGGCGTATGTATATTATCCTATCACTGACAGAGTTGTACTTCAGAATAGATCTTAAAATGTTGTTTTTGACAATGAATGTGATGCCATTCCTCTTCAATTTGTCATTCCTGGCATAGTAGACCATATGATGGTCTGATTCAAAATGGCCTAAATCAGTCCATTCCAGCTCACTAATGCCTAGGATAGCGATCTTTATGCATTCTATTTCATTTTTGACAACTTCCAATTTTCCTAGATTCATAATTCATACATTCCACGTTCCGATTATTAATGTATGTGTGCAGCTGTTTCTTATTTTGAGTCACGCCACATCAGCAAATGAAGGTCCCAAAAGCTTTACTCTATCCACGTTATTAAGATCGACTCTATCTTGAAGAGGCAGCTCTTCCCCGGTAGTATTTTAAGTACCTTCCAAACTGAGGGGCTCATCTTCCGGCACTATATCAGACAATGTTCCACTGCTATCCATAAGGTTTTCACCAGCCAAATTTTTCAGAAGTAGACCACCAGGTCCTTCTTCCTAATTTGTCTTAGTCTGGAAGCTCAGCTGAAACCTATCCACCATGGGTGATCCTGCTGGTATTTGAAATACTCGTGGCATAGCTTCCAGCATCACAGCAACATGCAAACCACCACAGTATGACAAACTGACATATGTGTGGTGGACACATATATACATGAAAAAAAATCTTTACAAAATATTTTGTCATTAAACTGTGATAATAATAATTATAACAGATATAAAGTACTATACTAAGCACACTACAAATATTATATCATCTGTACCTCATATTACCTCTGAGGTAGCTACTCTTATGCCCATTTTAGAGTTGGGTAAATAAAATCTTGGGGGAAGTTACGCAAAGTCACCTCCA
Organism: Trichechus manatus latirostris; assembly: GCF_000243295.1. Taxonomy (NCBI): domain Eukaryota; kingdom Metazoa; phylum Chordata; class Mammalia; order Sirenia; family Trichechidae; genus Trichechus; species Trichechus manatus. The sequence goes on along the minus strand of NW_004443971.1, from coordinate 16,889,312 downwards.
TTAAGTAGCAGAACTGGGATGCTCACCCAGGTGGTACAATAATCTACATCATTCCTTTCAAAGGATCAGATTATTCTATCAAAGCCAATTATATGTATATTTTCTTTCAAAGATAACGATAATCTGAGTTAAGAATGATACTTTTAAAATTCCTAAACAATAAATCCAGCTTATGTCCATAATTATTCAAACTGGGAACACAGTCAGCAGTGAACGTCATCATCTTAGATAACCGTTTCATAGCTTACAAACACTTCATTGCATGAAGTTGTGTTTCAGAAATTTATGCCCCATTTTATTTAGGATGGTCTTCCTTGATTTTTAAAAAATAAATAATAACTTCTATCTCTAGAAAATAATCTGGAAAAAATTAGTGAAATTATTCTACAAAACTACAGCAATTCTTGTTACTCGTGACAAATAGCATGGTGTTAGGCCACCCATCTCAGCCTTCGAGTCCCATCCAACAGTTCGTCATAACTCTCCAAATTCTCCCCCTATTGCCTTGCATTGCCAGGCTCATCTATGTCATTTCCTTCCTTTCTCCTCTTTCTCCATTCCCCCCAGTACCCTCTGCACTTTCAGTCCCCTGCTACATATAAAACAACCTGACACCATTTCAAATATCATTAATTCAATTCAATAAATATATATGTAAAATACTAGGTACTCTGCTGGGCTCTAGGGATTCAAACATGAAGAAATGGTCTCTGACCTTGGGGAATCCATAGTCCTGGAGTAAAGAGAGACACATCTCTCTTATCTCTCCTTTCTCCCCTTCATCTCTCCCTTCCTCCTTCTTTATTCCTTTCTTCATCAGCCTCAACAGGGTAAAAGCAGGGACTGAAATACTACCAGTTCTCTACTATCCAGGCCTTGTACCCTGGCCCAAGGCTTCATTAGTCCAGACGAAGGGGCACCTATCTCTAAGGGGTTGCTTTGCACAAGGTGTCATGTACGATAAGAAAGGTCTTCTTCCCTTCTTCCCTCCCTCCCTCTGTCTCTCCATCCCAGCCTCCCTGCCTCCCTCCCTGCCTTCCATCATTATTGGGCACATCTCTGTGTTAGAGATACAGTGGTAATCAAGATAGAGATTCTATACTCATGACTCTTACAATGGAAAGTGGGAAATATGAATAGATAAATTACAATACAAAGAGAAGAATGGAATAATTTAAATACGTAAAAGAAGTAATATAAAAAATAATTAACTCAAATTAGAAACAAAGGGTGAGAATAGTTGCACAACTCGAAGAATGAAATCAATGTCACTGAATTGTACATGTGGAAATGGTTGAATTTTTGTGTGTTTTGCTGTGTATATTCTCAACAACATCAGCAACAAAATATATAAAATTTCAAAAAATAAATAATAATCAACTCAGCCTGATGAGGGAGAGGAGAACAATCAGAAGAGTTCATACCTGAACTGGGTTTGAAACATCAACAGGAGTTTGGTAAATGGACAAGAAGGAAAAGCAACCAGGCAGAGGAAATAGATTATCCAAAAGCTTAGCAGTATGAAACACTACAGTGAGTCATATTTGCTTTGACATGAAAGGAATTTACTTCTTTCTACTCTGCATCCAACCTCAAAGTGGCTCCATAGATTAAAGTCAAATTTTAATAAAAATTTTAAAACTGTTTTTTTTTTTCCAAATCCAGGAAATAAATTGTTCACGTAGAGTCTATAAGCTGGATTATTCATCTAGAATCTACCTCAACGGAGTCAAAATTTTATGGTATTAGAATTTTCTCATAACCCCAAACCAGGCAGATCAAAGAAAAATATGAATAAATTTTATTTCAAAGCATGTTGAAAGCAAAATTACTGACATTGCCCAGGATTTCATTTTACTTGGATCCACAATCAATGCCCATGGAAGCAGCAATCAAGAAATCAAACAACGTATTGCATTGGACAAAATTTGCTGCAAAAGACCTCTTTAAAGTCTTAAAAACCAAAGATGTTACTTTGAGAACAAAGGTGCACCTGATCCAGACTATGATATTTTCAATCACCTCATACGCATGCAAAAGCTGGACAATGAATAAAGAAGATTGAAGAAGAATTGATGCCTTTTAATTATTGTGTTAGCAGAGAATATTGAATATACCATGAACTGCCAGAAGAAGGAAAAAGTCTATCTTGGAAGAAGTACAGCCAGAGTGGTCCTTGGAGATGAAGATGGCAAGACTTCATCTCACCTACCTTTGACTTCTTATCTATCAACAGGGACCAGTCCCTGGAGGAGTATATCATGCTTGGTGAGGTAGAGGGTCAATGAAAAAGAGGAAGCCCCTCGATGAGATGGAGTGACACAGTGGCTGCAGCAATGGGCTCAAACAGAGCAACGATTGTGAGGATGGTGTAGTATCAGGCAGTGTTTCATTCTGCTGTACATAGGGTGACTATGAATCGGAACCGATTCAACGGCACCCAACAACAACAACTATATATATATATATATAAACAAAAACCAAACCCATTGCTGTCAAGTCCATTCTGACTCACAGCGACCCTATAGGACAGAGTAGCACTGCCCCATAGAGTTTCGGTTTCCAAGGAGTGGCTGGTGGATTTGAGCTGCCGGCCTTTTGGTTAGTAGCCAAAGCTCACTGTAGCTCTTAACTACTGCACCACCAGGGGTCTATATAGATATATATATAGATGTAGATACAGATATAGGTATAGATATACATATATCTATCTATATATATATGTATGTATGTGTATACGTATATCTATATATATATATATAAACCCAAACCCACTGCCTTGAGTTGATTCTGACTCATAGTGACCCCATAGGGTTTCCAAGGCTATAAATCTCTACAGAAGCAGACTGCTACATCTTTCTCCTGTGGAGCTGTTGGTGGGCTAGTGGTTTCAAACGACTGATCTTTTGGTTAGCAGTTGATTGCTTTAACCACTGCACCACCAGGACTCCTTATACATACATACACACACACACACATATGTGTGTATATATATATATATATATACACACACACTTTAAATTCCAAAAGAAAAATGCAGCTCCTTTCCTTCAACGTCTCTCTCAATCTTTACCCTTAATTACCTAGATAATTCCTGTAACTCTTCCCTGCTCTTTTGTCGTATGGAAGCAGCTTCGGTGACCAGATCTCTGTGCATCTTAGCAAAGTGTGGATGGACACTATCGACCTCATTTGTTTAGGGGTCTATTCAACACTACTGAAAAACATTTGCTTAAGAAAGAGCCAGAGTAGTGTCAACACAAAACCAACCAGCCCATTTCTCCATACGACACATTGGTCCTCTTGAAGTGAGGTCTGAGGTCATTTGTAGGGCACCTGAGGGGATGAGAGCCTGGCTGATTTTATGAGGCCTGCCGAGAGATAAGGAGCAGGCTGCAGCTTTAACGGCTCCAAGGTCAAATACTTGACCAAAAGTGAAAACAAAAATGAAGGAAGAAGAATGTTGCAAACGACACGTACACACACAAAAAAGAGTCTCTCTTAAAATAATAAGATATAAAGGCAACACTGAAAAATAATCCTATGAATCTTCATGTGGTTTCCGTTCTGCCTTTTTATGATCATCTCAAGTAACTAAGTACATATGGCATGTTTGTAAGTAGAGCAGTCGATGAAGTTAGTTACACCTCTGCATTTATGACCGTGCCCCTGAGGATTATTAACTTTTACACTCCCCATAAAACAGAATTTATCACTTAAATAATTTACTTTGTGTCAGGGTTCAGTGTGCTCCAGTGCTTTCCTGCTCATTAAATGAGATATTTTTACTTAATGAGCCAAGGATGTCCTTTGTATTTAACATTCTGATTGATTTCTAACACTTCATTTTTATAATAGTTTGGTGCGTAATTCCAAAAAATGTGGGTTCGTTTCACAATGTCAAAGGAAAACAATTGAGAAAATTGTTCCATACATGTGGCATTTTAAGTGATAAGAAGCAGTCTTATCTTTAACTAACCATAAAGATTGAGAGAACAAAAATCATAAAAGTATACCATCATAAAATAATTATTTCTTTGCACTCACAAGCAAATAATGGAATTAGGGAACTGAGGTGTCTATTGATTGTTCAATACAAAAGTTCACTCTAAGCTACTCAGAAAGAAATTATGACCCAATGCTAAAATAGAAAGTGTTAGGTCAAAAATGTTGTGGTTAACTGAGCAACCAGGGGTTGTTTTCAATATATATAACCATTACCTTCTGATTCAGCATCATCTGCATGACAAAAATGACTGGCTGCTGGGACTTTTCATTCCATTTAACAATCAAAACTTGAGAATTGAAATTCCATGTTTTCTAAGTCCTTCCCAAGCCCCTCAGTTACTAGCCAAAAGGTTGTTGGTTCAAATCCACCCCAAAACACCTCAGAAGACAGGCCTGGTGATCTGCTGCCAAAAGGTTACACCCTTGAAAACCCTATAGAGCAGTTCTGCTCTGCACACATGGGGCTGCCAGGAGTCAGAATCAACTTGCCAGCAACTAACAACAACTAAGTATTCTAAACAGTTGAGGATTCTTACTGTTACCAAGCAGGGGGAGAGGGAAAAAGACATCTCTATCTGAGTACTAGGGACAAAAGTGTTACATTAACCAAATTATTTAAAATTCACAATATGTGTGTGTGAATGTATGTACGTGTGTTTATGTGTGTGTGTGTTTATCTTAACATAAAGCTTCTATTTTGGATAACAACGCACTGGATTTGTCATCTATTAAGCATTTGGTATTATTCTTTAAATAGGTATAAGTGAGCATATCATCATGCTTGTCATTACAGTATAGAATAGAATCATTATAGAAGGCAGAATTTTAAAAATCTGAGAATAGAGCAGTCAGATACTCATTTCCATTTTATAGAGTTTAGAGAATTTGAGTAATTTTCCATTGTCTTTTACTCAGAACTGTCTCCCATTCTAGATTCCTTGCCTATTCTTTCAGAGCTACGAAGATAGACTATCATTCTGATCCTCTCTGATGACAGAACAACCAGAAACAATCACACCTTGCAACATTAGGACTGCAAAGCCAGTCAAAATCTATTTCCATGGTCAAAAATGCAAAGCCAGTCAAATTCCATTTCCATGGTCAAAAAGCGTAGGAAGTAATGCATATTATATTCCTTGCTTGTAGATTCACAATGCAAATTAGCAGTTTAAAAACTATGGTAGACCAGACAGAGAAGAAATCTGTTTATCCCAGGTTTTCTCAAAATTATTAGATTAGAGAAACTTTAGTCCAATATCACTTTTGAACATCCCTTAGAGCTAGGGTTTCCTGAAAAAGAGTTTGGAAAGTAGCTAACCAATTCAATTCAATTAAATAAACATTTGATTCAGTGAGGTATTTACTTTTTTAGAAAATATTCTTTCCCACTTCCCACATCCCAGCCCCCAGGGCTGCCTCACTGCACAACTCCAAGACTTGGTCTCCATTCAGATTGTATTTATGTGAATGACTAATGGCGCCTCCTGGCATTGTACTGTACAGGGTGTGAGGAGCTTCCTAGACACATCCAAACACCTTGAGGGACTGAGTAACTGGGGCTGAGTACTGGGGACCATGGTCTCGGAGAGGTCTAGGTCAATTGGCATAACATAGTTCGTAAAGAAAATGTTCTACATCCTACTTTGGTGAGTAGCATCTGGGGTCTTAACAGCTTGTCAGTGGCCATCTAAAATACATCTATTGGTCCCATCACATTTGGAGCAGAGGAGAATGAAGACAGCCAAAGACACGAGGAAAATATTGGTCCAAAGGACTAATGAACCTTGTGAACCACAACCTCCACCAGCCGGAGCCCAGAAGAACTAGGAAGTGCCCAGGTACTACCACCAACTCCTCTGGCAGGGATCGCAATAGACGGTTCCAGACAGAGCAGGAGAAAAATGTAGAACAAAATTCAATTCACAAAAAAAGACCAGACTTACTGGTCTGACAGAGACTGAAAGAACTCCCAAGACTATGGCCCCTGGACACCCTAATAACTCAAAACTGAAGCCACTCCCAAAGTCCACCTTTCAGCCGAAGATTAGACAAGCCTATAAAACAAATGATTACACGTGTGAGAAACGTGCTTCTTAGTTCAATCAAGTATACGAGACCAAACGGGCAACACCTGCCCAAAAACAAAGACAAGAAGGCAGGAAGGTACAGGAAAACTAGGTGAATGGACATGGAGAACCCTGGGGTGAAAACGGAAAGGAGGAAGAGTGCTGACATATTGTAAGGATTGCAACAAATGTAACAAAACAATTTGTGTATATATTTTTGATTGAGAAACTAATGTGTGCTGTAAACTTTCACCTAAAACACAATAAAATTTAAAATTTTGTTTTCAATTAAAAGAGTATTAGTACAATACAAATGTTTCTGAAAAAAACTGGAAGGTACATACACACACAAAAAAAATTCTAAATGGATTAAGGATCTAAATGTGCAACCTAAAACCATAAAAATTTTAGAAGAACAATCAGGGACAACGCTGTCAGGCCTAACTTTTAACACTGAATTATCTAACATAATAACAAAAGCACAAACAACAAAAGACAATATAAATAAATGGGACCTCATAAAAACTAAAAACTTTGGTTTATCAAATGACTTTACAAACAAAAGCAAAAAGATAAGCTACCAACTGTCAGAATATCTTCAGAAACCATACATCCAACAAGAATCTAATAACCAAAATAGATATAAAACTTCGACAACTTAACAGCAAAAAGAAAAATAACCCAATGATAAAATAGGCAAAGGACTTGAATAGTCATTTCACCAAAGAGGACTTTCAAATGGCCACTAAACACATGAAAAGATTCTCAGTGTCATTAACCATTAGAGAAATGCAAATCAAAACCACAATGAGACACCATTTCACTCCTACTAGGATGGCTACAATAAAAAATAAAAAAAAAAACAAAAAACCTGAAAATAACAAATCTTGGGGAGGATGTGGGGAAACTGGAACCCTTATCCATTGCTGGTGGGAATGCAAAATGGTACAGCCGTTGTGGAGAACAATGTGGCAGTTCCTCAAAAAACAAAAAACAGAAGGACCATATGACCCAGCAATTCCACTCCTAGTTATATGCCCAAAAGACTTTGAAAGCAGAGACTCAAAAAGAGACTTGTACACCAATGTTAATTGCAGCACTATTCACAAACCAAAAGGTGGAAACAACCTAAATGTCCATCAACAGATAAATGTATAGACAAAATGTGGTACATACATACAATGGAATACTACGCAGCCAGTAGGAGAAATAAAGTTCTGATACACGCTACAGTATGGATGGAGCTTAAGGACATTATGCTGAGCGAAATAAGCCAATCACAAAAGGACAAATATTATACGACCTCACTTATGTAAAAGACAAGAAAAGGCAAACGTACAGAGACCAGAGTTTATTAGTGGTTACCAGGGTGAGAGGGAGGGGGAAAAGGGGGTTTGACAGTGATGGAATTATCGCATGGATTAAGGGTAGGGTTGCAGAGCTGATTATTGTAATTGCTGTCAATAAGTTGTACACCTATAAAAAGTTGAATTGGCAAAAGTTTCATGATAGATACATTTACAACAATGACAACAAACAAAAAAACAGCTGCTGAGGCTGCTTATGTACAACCAAACATCTCATGGGATTTCGTTCCTTGGTTTGGAGGTTTAGGATAATGGTTTTTGGGGCATCCCAGTTAATTGGCCTAGTAATATGTTTAGTGTTTCTATTCTACCGTTTAGTTCATTGTGTAGTGCCTGGGGTCTTAAAAACTCACAAGTAGCCATCCAAGGCTCAACAATTGTTCTCTATTCACCTGGAGCAACAGAGGAACAAGAAGAGTCAGGAATACTAGGAGGATATGGAATGTGTGGCTAATTGCCTCCATGAACATTTACTATGAGACAAGAAGACCTGAATGGTGCCTGGCTACCATTACTGAATGTTTTGATAAAATATTCCACGGAAGAATCCTGATCAAAAGGGGAAAATGCAGAACAGAATTTCAAATTCTCATGGACTCTAGACTTTCTGGAGCCATGGAGAGTGGATGAACCCCTGAAACTATTGCCCTGAGATAATCTTCGAACCTTAAACCAAAAATATCCCCCTTAAAACTGAACAATAGTTTAGCTTAACTAGTTAAAAAGAGGTCTTCCTTGAGCATTATGCTCTTTTAAGAAATATCTATATAGGATCAAATTGACAATAGTAACTTGAAAGATTAGATAGGAACCTTAGGAGGCAGTGAATTTATGTTAATGAGGTAGGAACAACTCAGAAAAGGAAGGTGAGAATGGTTGCACAACCCAAAGACTGTAATCAATGCCACTAAATTGTATACGTAGAAACTGTTGAATTGGTGTATATTTTGATGTGTATATTCCCAACAACAACAACAAACTAAATAAAATTTGGAAAAAAATTGGAAGATAAATTTGATTAGGAGAAAGTTTCAATTATATTTAAAAAAATGCAAATTTATTGTTTGGAAGAACATAGTTGTATCTTTGGTATCAATGCCCTGGCAGCTCTAATTTTAATAAATGGAATAATAATTATTTTAAATTAGCATATAAATTATATTTAATGAACTTATCATTAAAACTATTTTTGGCCCAAAGTCCATCAAATGGGGAAAAGACAGTCTTTTTAACAAATGATGCTGGCAAAACTGGATGTCCATCTGCAAAAAAATGAAACAG